>NW_009714354.1:47609-83804 GCF_000703405.1 Apaloderma vittatum | reverse complement strand
GGCATTCCTCAGCACACATTTGATCCATCAATCACCCAGACAAAGTGTGCACTCCTAAACCATTAAAGTGTGACATCTTCTCCTCAGACTTTTGAGTTTACTGACTTTAAAGCAGCAAGTCAATTAGGAATCCAAACCTAGGCTGGGAAGAGAAGAAAAAACACTATTAAAATACTAACTTGACATGCTTAGGTTTGTTTGATAGGCTAACAGACTGCTAATATTTAATTTAAAAAACTTGGATGCTGTCCAAAGCAAACTTATGAATAGCATAAGTCATATTAAAGCAAACTTTCATTAAGCAACAGCTTTCTCATAATTAGTTTCAGCAGAAGGATACGGTTTCAGAGAAACCATGGCATTTCTTTATTTCGGTAACAGAGCTCTCTGCTAAAGGTTATTTCCAGAGGGTTACTCATCGTGTGGTGTGATGAAATAAATGGGGGACTGATAAATCTGGAAGAAAGCTAAGGCCGGGAGTCCAGTTCCTGTTCTCTTCCTGACAGTCCCTTGGACATAAGCATTGCAATAAAATTTAACTTCTATGTGCAGTCACTGGGGGGTACTTCAGCGACGAAGTGTGTTGGTCACAGTTCTCTGTTGGAAATGCCACTGTTAGTTACCCGCTGAACGACTGAGCAGGGAGAAAAGTGCAAACAAATACAGTGTGCAGTCATTCTGAAATGAAATTGTCTTCTTAAATGACAGGCCAAGATAGCTAAGTGGGTGCTTTGGAAATAGCTGCTTAAAGATTTGGCTGCCTTGCGAGATGCTTGCAGCCCCTGTGTGGTTGCATCCTGTTGCAACTGCTGCTCGTTGCAGTGGTGTGTGCTGTGGCCAGCAGCACATTCTGTCTGTCTCTGGGGTCAGCTGCACTCAAAGTCATAAAGCTTTGTTACCAGATACTTTGGCCTAGTGTAGTATTTGTGCTTTTGCTTTTCCTTTCGTAAACTGCATTAAGATAATCGCTGATGAGGAGAGGAACATGGACAGAAATATCCAAGGAGAGTCAGGAGTCCAAATTCCCTAGACCAATCTGTCCTTGATTCTTTCAACGGAAACATACACACATGCAGAAATAGAAAATGTATCCCTAAATAATTATAGACATAATTATGGATAATTAATGACTTTTTTCTAATTATTCTTTTTATTATTTTAAAGCTTGTGCACTTTCTCAATAGTTCTAGTCTTTGACCTAGTAAGGTCTCTGCAATGATGAGGAGCAAGGGAAGTTTTATTCCTCTTTGGCGTGTGTTTATTTTCAATGTCCGTGCCTTAGAAGACATAATATACGTGTATGACAAGTGTTTGTATTTCCTGGATGAGAGAAATGAGTTGTGGGAGATAAAGGGATCAGTGGGTGGTGTCAGCAAGAAGTGTTGGAGGTGGCACTTGTCATGAGTCCCACAGCTGCTCCATGGAGACATGGGAGTTCATGTTCTTGACAGCTTCCCCACCAAGGTCTTTAGATTGGCTCTTAATTGGCAAGCTCATTAGCAGGCTCACTAATAGGAGGGAGAGCGATCCAAATTTGTAATCTCTCAGCACTTACTGTGAGGAGTCAGTAATCAAATAGATTTTTTACAGTGTCTTCTTTGGTGTCTACTTCTGATGGCTTGGGTTTGTAGGCCTGCTATAAACCCCAATAAATATAACAGGCATTAATAACTGATTGACCAAAGGGATTTATGTAATCATGGGATTACAGATGCTAATTCCATTCTCCAGTCATGTTTCTGCATTTTATTGATCGGGGAATTGGCTGTAAAACTGATTTAAACTAATGGTATGAACAACGCAAGGGTGGGTTTAATGCCACTTGGATGCCAAAAGACTGCTTGGGTTGAGTGATGGTTGGGCTGGTTTCACAAACGCTTTTAGAGGGAGGTGGGAAACGGTGGTGTGTCCTGAGGACAGCTTCCCCAGAAGCTACAGCCAATTCGCCTCAGAGTTGACCGTACTGGGCTGGAGTAAGTCTCCCTCCTTGCAGTCTTTGCATCTGTGACAGGTGTGCTCTGCTGTAGATACCTTTTTTCCTTCGAATGTTGATGTGCCCTCTCTAGAAGGCTGATCGTGGCTGGGCTGTGGAGGCTGGCAGGGCTGGAGCTGCTGGGGGATTTGACTGGAGGTCATAGAGGAGGACTGGGGCTAAGTTATGGTTGGCTAAAATGGCTCCTGGGGGAAGTGTGGGTAATAACATTCCCCTTCACAATCTGGCTAAACCTTAGGCCTGATTTAGCCTGAGGAGTCTGTCAAATATGGGGCTATGAGACACCGTTTGCAGAGAAGGGGTCACCCAGTCACAGCTGTCTTGGTTCCCAATCTGTTCCCATGACTATCATGCACATCTCCCTACTGTGTTTCGCCAGCTGGAGACACCCTGTTAGGCTGGGTCCTTCCCCTTCCCCTTGTTGGTGTGGACTGATGGGGCTAATTGACACCAGCTATCACCTCTTCCACATATCTGAAATTTGTAGTTTTAAAGCTCCTTCCAGCCTTTTCCAGATCTTACAAAGGAGTGTTTCCTCTGAGGTGCTACTTGAGTGTCTTTCTCCTGAAATTTGACCTGAATTTTCACCTGAAAACTGAATATATTTTTCCTGAGATATGGGTGAATGTCAGTGGTGGGAAAATTTGGTTTGCTGAGGTCAGCGTGATCCTGCATTAGTAAGGTGGAGTTACTCCAGGTTTAGAGGTGCAGTGAACAGGGATCCACAAGGCAGTGTTTACTGCGATTTCTTGTTGCTATCTGCCAGAGACGTGTAACTCAAGGTAAAGTGATGAGACTTGGACCAATGAAAAGGTATGTTGGCTCATCAATGCTTTAAGCAAGCTGTGGGAAGTGCCTCTAATGAACAATCTCTTTTCCATCTTCAAGTAAACAAAATTAAGCTGAAAAAACATGGAACAGAAAGCATCAGATGCCAGTGGTCGACAGGCAGTGTTTGTAATGTGAAATGTGCTCTCGATTCCCAAGGCAGGGGATGCAGGTGGTGCCACGTGTGTGATGCCTTTGAACAGTGAACGCACCAGCTACATCTGAAAGGTATCAAACCCAAAATCTGAGCAGCAGTGAGGGCCTATCAGCTCTGTCAGGCAAAATCCTCTGTGAAAAGTGGCTGCTGGTAGAAAAACAGACAATATGCAGAGATGAAATGCTTTTCATCTGTATTTCTGAACTAGATGTTTTTCCCCAAGCTTAATTTTAATTTTTTTTTTCTTTCCAGAAAAGCAGCACTGACAGCCACATAATAACTGTGGATATGAAGAAAACCCAGATAAAAAGTAGAAGTGAGCTTGCTAGGTTGGTGCCCTTGCTCTCTGGTGTTGTGGTGCACAGAGCAGAGCTTTTTGTAAAAGCTGTAGATGCCATTTTCTGCTGTGACTTTTTGTCTGACAGCAGAAACAATTCCCAAGAGCAGCAGAAGCTTTTGCCATTGAACTCTGGGAGCAGGAGCCTTGCTGTGTTACTTTTGTAGGCTTAAAGGAATTAAGCCTTCTTAAGAGCAAGGGTTTCTGGACAACTATTGCCATATCTGCTCCCACCTTTTTTCCTGGTCATATCGTGTCTTCTCTGCTGGGGCTCAGTGCACGAGTGGGCACATCTGATGGGAGGGGAGCTGCCCTTTGCCAAAAGGCATCTTGTTTGTTTCCGTAACAGCTCCATGTCTTACGGCCCTTCTGGGGTTTAGTTAGTATAAAAAGTAATATCCCAACTTTGTGTGTCTGTTAATTATAATCTCTTTTTTCTTTTTTTTTTTAATTTACCAGCAGCTCAGAACTAAGTGTTATGACTTAAATGTTGTTTCTGGGCTCTGTTTCAGGGGACAGCATGAATGAGCAGCAGATGCTGGATTAATGCCGTGTCCTAATCTCCTTTTATTTGCAAATATCCAGTTCTTTGCAGATGGCTCTGAACAACAAAAAGCATACACGGCCTGCCTCTGGAGAAAATTAGGTTGTTTGTGGCCACTGCTGTCTGCATTATAATCCCTGGTGGCAATGTCTTCTTTTGTCACCAGAGCAAGAGTTCAGTGGCATGTTGAAGGCACAGCACGGCATGGTGGCATTGCAAATAGCACCCCTTTGGGTTTGAAGCAGGGTGGCGGAAGGAGAAAGAACAGGACTTTCTCTCTTTAGAGAGCAGGAGGTTGTGGTTTTTCTCGTCATTCTTTCAGCAGTGCCATGACAAGGAGGTCAAGACAACTAGCTCATGTAAGCATCTCTCCTTGTAGCACAAGATGCCTTCCTGTGGCAACGGGCTGACTCTAGAGCTAATTTCAAGCCAGGCTGTCAGTTCTCCATCTCGATTGCTGTCGCCAAGGCAGTGCTCTCTGTGACTTTATCCTCAACTTGTCAGAGCTGTCAGATATGAAAAACCAGATTTGATGTGATGAAATAACAGCAGGGCTGGGCAAAACTACCATTGAGGAAGGTGGGGTAAAATCTACTTATCAGGAGATAATTAATCATGAAAAATCAAATGATCAGATTAATCTTTGAGGCCTGACTGTGTCTCAAGGACTGCCAACAGAAGAAAATGCAAGAAGCTTCCAATAAAGAGTAGATGTTGCAGCAGAAGAGATGAGCCTGAGGTACCATGCATGAGCAGAGGTACTAGGTGGTGCTGTCAGAATTTGTTACCACTAGCTATGCAGAAAGAAAATCTTACCGTAGACGCCAATGTCACATTGTTAGCCCAAAGTGAAATGCTTTTTTGACTTGCTATCTAAGAAGGCAGGAAATTGCAGAAGATAATTGGCTACCAATGATTTATCACTAAGGTACCCAAGCCAGTTTTCTGGATGCTGCCTGTTTGGTTGGTTGTTTTTTGTTTGTTTGTTTTTTTTTCTTCTTTTATGTGAGGAATTTCTGGGCTATAAAGGCCATCTCTTATCTTCTTATCCCTTTAATGGTACTACTGCCTGTGAGACTGGGATGCTAGCTCTGCCTGCAAACCAGTCTTGGGGCACTGCAGACCAGCACACAGAGATGAGCCCTGAGCAGAAAACTGTGGTAGCCACAGACAGTTCGAGAGAGGATCTGATGTTTTTGCCTCAGGCCTTCAGTTTATGGCTATGTGCCTGTTGGGGCTGGCAGGTCCACTAAAAGTAATCAGAAGCTAGGCTTCTCCATCACTTGAATTAGTTTGAAAATTGTTCCTGTAGCAGCTTAAATCATATTGAAAGTATGTGAGGCACAAACAGGCTAGTACAGTAAATTGTAATTCTAATTACAGCGTGAGATCTTCTTTTGATCAAGCCTACCATGGAAGCAATAGCAGTGGAGCTGTGACAGGGCAAGGCTCCCTTGTCACTCTTTCTGGCACTTGAGTCAGGTTGATTAAACTTAACTGCAGGTATGTTGATGTGTTTAGTTGCGTCTTTGACAGACATATGACTGTGCCTTGAGGCTCCCGCATTTTTTGAAGTATGTGGTTTATCTTATTTAAGGTCTAGAAATTGGAATGAGTTCCATGTGTCTTTTTTCCCTTTTACATGCTGACAAAATCAGTCCAATATATAGGCCCTATCCCAAATCCTCTGTCTTCAGTGGATGCTCCACCAGGGACCAGCAGTTACAGAACAGAGCCTGACTCTGGAGAAGAAAAGGCTGCCTCCTAAAGCAGCGCTTTCTGTTTAGCTTTTGCTCTGTTTTCCCCTTTTTATTCTGTAATTGTATTGACGTTTGCAAACGTTTTTTGGGTGCAATCTGTAGCTTGGCCAGATGTGTTCTCATACGCGTGTACCCCTCTAGCTAGATGGTCTGAGTCATCTGAGGGTCTAGTGCAGGTCTTTGTCTATGCTGGGCCCTCTGACTTTTAGGGCAGGAAGACTGTTTTGTTAAATAAAAAAAGATAAATTAAATTTGCTGTTTCCAGATGACAATTAAGAGATGTCCAGGGTTTGTGCCATGAGGTTTTGTTCTGTTTTAACTGCTTCCTCATGCTGTTACTTTACAGTCCGCTCATGTTTTCGTGGCAAACTGCTGCAGGTGGCTCTGCCCAGGTGTAGCATCTTGGGCAGCTGACTTGCAGATCCTCTTGAAAGAAATGTGTGTTTTGCCTTGTAGAACATGCTGTATCTACCTCAACTTCCCTCAACTCACTTTTTAAAATACTGTGCTCCTGTCCCTTTCCTGACATGTCTCCAGCACTTACTCTGTCTCTGAATATAGGATGTTGAAAGAGACTTTGTGGGTGAATGTCCTCCTTGGAAGGAGACTTAATTTTTGTTTGTTTGTGGGTTTTTTGTTATTTTGTTTTGTGTTTCTTTGTTTTGAGTTATGGGGCATTTTCTACATTTATGCAGTGGAAGTTGAATCCTCAGGAGAAAGAAATGCAGTATAGTTTGAAAGAGCGTTGATGTTTGCTATTAGCTTATTCTGGGTTTGAGCATTGAGACACATCGCTGAGTATCAAAAATACTGGAAACCATGTTGCATGTTTTCCGAGTGGGGGGGAAAAAAATTGAGCTTTGGAAAGCTGTGCGTTCTCCGGCTGCACAGTGACATCCAGTCCCTTACTGAGGATGAGCTGATGGCCTGCAACTGATTTTTGTGTGGTTTGGGCAGCAGAAGAGGTCTACCTTGTCCCCAGGCTTTGGCACCAGTGGTTTTGTTTGGAGCAAACTACTGGTGTCTAATAATGCGAAGGCTGATAAATCTGTAGTTTGGTACAACAGATCAAGGCAGTGCTGCCTTCTCTAAGAAGCGCCATCTCCAGAGCACATGGAGGAGGATTAAACTGTTTTCCAGCAACCTGCTGCCATCTGTGCAAACAGCTTCCTAAAATACGCTGGTAAATGCCTGTGGGAAGGGTTGCGAGTCTGGTTCTGTTTGCAAACCGGTACGTTAGTCATTGGTCCTGTCTGCAAGGTTAGATATCGGCAGCCTGGGTGTAAAGACAGTGTAGAGAGGTGGGGGTTGGTCTGCTCTCCCTCGTGGAGAGTGATAGGATGAGGGGAAATGGATTTAAATTGCGCCAAGGGAGGTTCAGGGTAGATATTAGGAAGAATTTCTACACCGAAGGGGTTGTCAGCCATTGGAACAGGCTGCCCAGGGAGGAGGTTGAGTCACCGTCCCTGGAGGTGTTTAAGAGACGGGTGGATGTTGTGTTGAGGAGATCATTTAGTAGGTTGATAGGGCTGGGACAAAGGCTGGACTCGATGATCTTCTGGGTCTCTTCCAGCTGATACAATTCTATGATAGGAGCAGGACAGGGACAGAGAGAGTGTGTGGGGTAACGCTGACTCTTTGGAGGTGGTGGGGATGAGATGCAGCGAGCACCAGAGAATTGGGAGGGTTTGAATCCTTGCTTAGCAGAGATGCCTCCCAGAGTATCAGTGTTATTAAGCAGAGATTGGCCATCTTCGAGCAGTGCAGCAGCAGTGGTGTTATTATTAAATGATCTCTGTAGAGATGAGAGGCTGTTATTTCTACAAATTCACTTTGAGCCAGATCCTGTGGTCTCTGCTTGCATTCAGCAACTTGGTTTTCTGAATCCCATGGGTTTTGGTGAGAGCTATTGTGTGCTAAACCCTGCTCAGCTTTGAATATTGGTGGAATAATCTGGTCTTATTACCCCAAATGTTATATTAAAACTCTGTAATTAAAAGGAGGAGAGAGATCTTCAAAGCATTCTCCTTTTCATATCGTTATCTTGCTCAAGAAATGTATCTTTCAGAGAGAAACATTCACACTGAATTTGTGCATCTCTGCAGAAGGGAAAACAAATACCTGCTCTGACATAAGCTCCATTCTTCCTTGAGGCCTGTGAGATAGCAGCATAAAATGTGACATTTAACATCAGCCTTTTCTAAAGGCTTCCAGATAATTGTGAAGGATCCCTTTGTTCAGACCAGTCACTTCTTACAGCTCTTCTGCAAAAACTCTGGAGGGGAGGATCAAGAGCAAGAAACCCTCCCCTCTCATCTGGGAAACACTGCATTAAGAAGTAATTTTTTAGCACTTGTCTTGCCTCAAAATTTACAAGGTGTCAGCTGACTTGCTTATCTTTTTCCTTTTTGCTAGTAACTAGTGCATTAGTGACCATGAATTCAAAGCCGCTATCGCTTGCCATACTTGAAATAAGTCAGGGCAGTGAAGAGCCCAATCCTGCAAAATAATCCGTAATTCCGATGACCTCTCCTCATGGGAAGGCAGGATTAGTCACTATAGTTTATTTGGCATCTGGCTGTCAGCTGTCACTTTTTTTTTTTTTTTGATGGAAATTTTGAGCTCTCGGAGGCAGAAAGTGTTATTCTGTCTACTTGAAGTTATACCACCTAGGGCAGTGGGGCTCTGAGCCAGGAATGAAGTCTTCATTTGGCTGAATTCATTTCGGGGAAATAATTTTTGTTTGCAACTGGAAGGGAGCCCCCCCAAAAAAAACACATCACACAAAAAACAACCCAAACCTACGTTTTAATCATGGTTAACCAGTTCTCTTTTGCTGGTTCCAAGTCCTTTTCTGAAGGATCAGGGAGTCGATTTGAAGCTTGTAAGTAAGCTAAAGTGTGCTCTCCATTAGAAGAGTGACCTTAAACCAAACAAATGAGCCTTAGTGGCATAAGTGGTGAGAACCACAAGTATATTGGGGCAGCTGGACAAGGCCATATCATGGAGGAGCTGCAGATGTATAAGCACAACACAAGTTCCCACATCCCAGCTCCTTGCCCTTGTTCAACAGTCCATGCCACTTCTCACCGAGCAAGGTAGGAGGTAGGAAGGCGGCTTTACTTCCCCTGGGATAGGACAAGCAGCTTGATTTGGTGTGAAGTTTAACTTGGAGGAGAAGAGTTTCAAGCTTGCATGTGCTTCCTGGTGTGGGATTGTGTACCCTCTCTTTTGACTTGTAGAACACAGATTTGCCGCTCTGAATGCTTTGCATGAACACCATGTCTGTCTTGGGTTAAGACTGTACAAAATCATCCATTTACATCTGGCTTCAAGTCAAAGTTGTAAATACTTCTCTTGCACCGTGAGAGAAAGGCACGAGGGTTATGCCAATTCACAGCCCTCATTGAGGTGATGCTGACACTTCTCTGAACTTTTCTTGGAGGCTCAAGCTGAATTTCAGATTTGTGGTGAAACCTGAATACAGGTCAGCACAGTGCTGCCTCAGATACGGTAACAAAACCCCTTGCTCAGTGCTATTTATAATCCTTTAATTTGTATTCTGGCTTGCTGAGCTCTCCAGGGGGCTGAAATAATGGTGACCGTAACTCAGCCCCAAGAGTGAAACAGTTCCAGCAGGGTTGCTGTCTTCTGTAGCTATTGAGTCCAAATTAAACGACCTGTTGACTGTCTTTCCTCACTCTCAGAGGGGCCTTATAACATGGCACAAACATAGGCAGTGCTTTTAACAACCCAACTGGCACAAGGAGGATGAAATTTGGTGTAGCTGCTTCCCCCTGGAAAGTTCCCAAAGCCAAGAGTGTGGAGTCACTGACCTTCCCCTCTTGCTTCGCAGACTTTGTCATTGAAATTGATAGGATCTGGGCAGCGTGTGTGTTTTTAAGGGGCTTAAAATGGAGCAGAAATACTGGAATGTAATCTGAACAAGGCGTAAACTCAAAGTAAGGTGCCTTTGGAGTAAGTAAACTGTAATGTAGTGGATTACTTGAGAGCCAGTTATTTCCTCTCTTGCCTGCTACAAGTCTCTTAAATTTTTTTCCATGTTTCTATCTTCAAAACTATTGTGTGCCTTGTTGGCTTGTTTTATAATATGTAATTGATTGAGAATTATTTGTCTGGCATTTTGAATTTGTTTACTACAGGTTTTTACAGCTAGCAAAAGACTGTTGGCTCATACATTTTAACTTCCAGCATGTCTTAATTTTTTCTGTTTTCCAAGGTGTTTCTCTCTGGATCTCTGTAGCCTGAGGTTTAGGTAGTTCTTAGTATTGCTGTAATCTTTACCCTTGGTTGAACTCAAGAATATGTTATTCTAACTCCTAGATACCTCTGAACAAAGCCAGGTCAGGGCACCCTTTCCCTTTTCTCCCCTTAGCACAGCCTCCAGCAGTCTCTGTGCAAACAGTGTTGTCTGAGGGTGGATAACGCCGAGGTCTTGCCGCTTTAGGCATCATCCGTATACTTCTTACAAATAATTCTTATGCATATGCTTTTGGGTTTTTTTTTGTTTCTTTTCCTCCCTTCATTCTTGGTGTTGAAACTTCACTATTTTAACTGAGATGCTTTGTACTCTAATTGCTTAGGGCTGGTTTTGATCCTGTAGTTACTTGCAGCAGGATGTGAACTTTTTGGACGCGTGGGACGTAGGACAGCAGTGTGTGCTTGCCCTGAGTACTAATCTTCTCTCCCGAGTGACTTGTAAATGTGATACTATATCGTGTTATTTTTGTAGGGGTTTTTTGTTTGTTTTTAAACAAAAAATAAGGTGCATGGCTGTTATTTAGAACTTTTTTTTTAATATAATGTGAATCTAATATTTTTATAAAGCACTTTTATTGTAATAATATACACAGGCTGCCTCTGACTGATGGTGGGATACGTAAGAGCTGTCTGCTTCTCATCCAGGTAACCAAAACAAGCTGGGGGAGGAAATAGCATTGCAGAGCAGGGAAGGGGACTGATTTAGGATTTTGCACCACTCTTTCTGAGTGTGGTTCTTGATTTAAGGTGTGCTTTCTCACAGAAGTTGTATCTGCAGCTAGGTACCCGATTCATGGGCAAATTGCTGTGAAAAGACCCTGTGCTGGTACATCGTGGTCTACAGGTACACATTTGCTGTTGTCCTGCAGGGAATATGAAATAATTTGCAATATAGCTTGTTCTCCTGTGAGAGCTATGTTCTGCTTACCATGAAATTAAGTGTGTGCACAGATTTACTAGGGAACACGATCCAAGATAACTTGTTTCAGAACACAGTATTTGTGACAGTGCAGTGCTAATGCTGTTTCATAGGTGTGTTGCTGTCACAGGCAGAGTTGTCCTGCTTGCAGGCCATTTATAGTGTTATTCTGACCTCATGCCCACAGTCTTCCTTTAATTACAGTAGAAGCAATTTGGTCTCAGGAAATAAGGCTTTTTATTGTTCAAATCTATTATTCTAATTAGAAATGCTATGATGGCCAAAATAAGGGGGCTTGAACACCTCCCATGAGAGGATAGGTTGACAAAGTTGAAGTTGTTCAGCCTGGAGGAGAGAAGGTTCTGGGGAGATCCTATAGCAACCTTCCAGTACCTAAAGGGAGCCTATGGGAAAGAAGGGGAGGGACTCTTGATCAGGGATTGTAGTGGTAGGACAAAGAGTAATGGTTTCAAATTGAAAGAGTAAATTTAATTTAGATATTAGGAAGAAATTCTTTACTGAGAGGGCCATGAGACACCGGAACAAGTTGCCCAGAGAAGTTGTGGATGCCCCCTCAGAGGTATCCAAGGCTAGGCTGGATGGGGCTGTGAGCAATCTGGTCTAGTGGGAAGTGTCCCTGCCCCTGGCAGGGGTGTTGGAACTAGATCTTTAAGGACCTTTCTGACTCAAACCACTCTATGTTTTGGTGAAGTCAATACTTTGTGTTTGCAGCTAGGCATCAGTTTGCCATTTGTTTATACCCATCAGTAGTAGTCTATTGTGGCAGAGTGCGGTTGGATGAGGCTGCAACACAGCACTTGAAAACAGTAAAAGAACATCTACTCAGGCTGAATCCTTCCATATCTAAGACAGTTTTGTGGTACTTGACTGTTTTGGCCTTGAGTGCAGTTTAAGGAGGTGCTTTTTAAGAGGAAAGAGGATTCCTTTGGCTTTGTTGTGGAAGCTCAAAGTCTTTCTTTGTTGGATGCTCGTGAGAGGATGGTGGCTGGGGAAAAGGTGTTGTGTCTTCATGCATGGGAGCAGTATCAGCTGGTGGCAGGAGCCACTGAATAACTGGAATGGCCTCTTCCAAGAGCTTCTTTGTGAGACACTCTGTATTGGTATCTTTCTTAAAATCTCATCTCCTTTAGTTCTGTTAGTGCATGAGAATCTCAGCTTCAAGTTTGGTCTCCGAGCTGTAAAGTGAACCAAAAAAAGGAACAGACAGCTGTCTGGTAAGGAGAAACATCTCCACTTCTCTACCCTGGAAAAGCCGAAAAGGTGAAGAACAATCCAGTCCCCTTAAGGATGAGGTCTGTGTATTTTTTTTTTTTCTCTCTTTTTTTTTTTTTTTTTTTAAAGAAAAGAGAGAATAATCAATTTGCTTGATACAATGAACAGCAATATTAGAGAGCAATGGTCTGAAAAACAGATGCAGCTCAGGTGCATTAAGGAATAGGACTGTAGAGAAACAACAGAGTGTGAAGGTAACGTAGGCTGCATTTGCTCCACCGTTTCTTTTTTGTTTGTTTGTTTGTTTATTTTTATTTTGGCCCAGCATCAGGCATGGAGGTGCTTGATCCTGGAACCTGGCCATTTGATATTGTGAATTCTTTTTTGTTTCTGTCCTGCGTTCATGGTTTTTCTGTGCTAGTATATGTTCAAAGCACGAGTGGAGGCATTTTAGCAGGTAAAGATGAGCCATAAAATTCAGTCTTGCATTTGTTACTTGGTTGTTCCTGCATTACGTGCAATATATGTTTGTTTTCTTTAAACCTGTAATAGGAACTTAGAAATCACACATGTGTACATGCACACTGTTTCCTGTTGGTCAGTAAACCTTGGGGAGAGGTGTTTCATCATCTGCTGGCTGAGAGCTTAAAACCAAAAAATCCCTCCCCTGTGGAGATAAATCCCTTGTGAACAGCTCGTTATCATAGTCTCAGTTTTGCTATTAAATTCTTCTTTCCTTCAGAGAAGCACCTCTTTAATAACCCTCTTCTATCAAGGGCCTTGGGAAGGCTGCGTGTTTATGGGCTGTGCGGGCTGGCAGTCAAGAGGAGAGGGAGAGGTCTGTATGTGAGTGTTGTCACGCGGCGTGTTGCCGCTAACTGTCCCCTCTGCCCACTGAAGTGAGCTACTATGGGATGTGACATGTTATTTCCCACCTCCGTGCTAACCGAGAGCATCGCCACGTGGGGCGGTGGGGTTGCAGCTTTCTCTTGCCCACTGTGTCTCCCTCCTCGCAGCTGGCTGGGATTTACATTTGTGGGGGAATAAGCACGGTCTTTACACAGTCAAAAAATAAAAAAGAAAAATGCTCATGTGCTTGACCTGTATTTCAGCGGTGCCTGGCAGTTCGCTTTTTCAGCTAATGCTTTGATGTGTATTTTCAGAGTGACTGTGACACTGTGAATGAGGGACAGTGAGTGACCTGAATTTTGGTGGAAAAAGCAGACAGACAGTTTCACTGAGTGCCAGAAGAAATAGATACTAGACTGGCAAATTATGTTTTATCTTCAGAACCCCACCGCTCTTGTTTCCCTGAACTGCTAGTGTGGTCTCCAGGTTTTTTTCTCCCTCTGCTGTAAATAATAAACTCTTCCAAACTTGTTTCTACATACATGTAGAAAGTGCCGAGATACATTGAAGCATATAAAGAATAGATAATTCACCCTTTTCTTTTTGTGTATGTTTCTTCCTACCCCTCTGACTTTAATGAAGGTTATTTCTACAGAGACAGCCTTTTTATTATACTGTCTTTTACAGCCATAGTTGGACTGGGTAGGAGTTGATAACCCTTTAATAGCAGTTGGGTGAAGATGCTTGATAGGCGTGCTGTACTAAAGAGCAGCCTCTTTGTATAGAATCATAGATTCATTTCTGTTGGAAAAGATCTTTAAGGTCATTGAGTCGAACTGTAAATCTAACACTGCCAAGTCTACCACTAAATTATGTGCCTAAACATCACATCTACTTATCTTCCAAACACCTCCAGGGATGGTGACTCCACGACTTCCCTGGGCAGCCTATTCCAATGCTTTTGGTGAGGACATTTGGGTATTTTTCCTAATATGCAATCTAAACCTCCCTTGACACAATTCGAGACTGTTTTCTCTCGTCCTATCACTTGTTACATGGGAGAAGAAACTAACTTCCACCTCGATACAACCTCCTTTCAGGCAGTTATAGAGAGCAATAAGGTCTCCCCTCAGCTTCCTTTTCTCCAGCCTAAACAACCCCAGTTGCCTCAGCCTCTCCTTGTAAGACTTATTCTCCAGACCCTTCGCCAGCTTCGTTGTCATTCTTTGGACCCGCTCCAGCACCTCAATGTCTTTCTTGTGGTGAGGGGCCCAAAACTGATCACAAGATTTGAGGTGCAGCCTCGCCAGGGCAATCACTGCCCTGGTCCTGCTGGCCACACCATTCCTGATACAGGCCAGGATGCCATTGGCCTTCTTGGCCACCTGGGCACACTGCTGGCTCATGCTCAGATGGCTGTCAACCAACATGGCCAGGTCTTTTTCCACGGGGCAACTTTCCAATGACTCATGCCCAAGCCTGTAGTGTTGCCTGGGGTTGCTGTGACCCAAGTTCAGGACTTGGCACTTGGTCTTGTTGAATCTTGTACATTTGGCCTTGGCCCATCAGTTCAGCCTGTCCCAGTCATAGATATGTTGGTCGTAAACCTGAGGAAAATGCTGCCATCTCCCTCCCCTTTTGCCAACTTAATCCATCACCTGAGTGATGGAGTTTTCTGAGATTTCTCTGTTACAAAGTTCCTTCTAGAACACAGCTTCCCAGGGAAAAGGGCTAGTTAACTTCTCCCTTCTCTGTTGTCTCTGACTGAATGTGATATCACTGTTGCAGTCTTTTCAATACTTAGGTGATAGTAATGCCCTCAGCTTCACATCAGTTGGAGTTTGATGAAGCTGCCTTTGTTTTTTATCTCTGATGCTCCTCCAAACAGTGTGATAACTTTGGGAGTTTGTGCCCGTGAGCTGAATTCTCGCTTTAACTTCCGTCTTCAGCTTGTGAGACTGCAAATTTGTCTGGCCCATGGCTACTCCTCCACAGGAAATAGCTTACCGGATGCAAACTCCAAAAGCAGATTTACTGCTGAAAGAGATTTTCCAAATGATTGAGTCTTCCAGTTTTGTTTTCTTATTTCCAAGAAACACATAGGCATTTAATGCCCTCCCTAGTCTACAGGAAATGAACTCCAGGTTGAATCAAAGGACATCTCATGGGAGCTCTGTCTCTGTGAAATGCTTCTGGAAAGTGAATAGCTTCTGCAGTTGGTTTTGCTTTCTTATTAGAATGTGTACACCCAGGTCCAAAATCTCTCTCTTCGTTCAGAGAAAGAAGCTTCTCTTTTGTGTAACAGCACTTTTTCACTTGTATACTTGTGTGTCCCTGTGACATCCAGCTTGGCCCAGTGTTATGGATGGGTGTGCAAACCTGTACAGAGACTGCCTGGCTACACAGAAGGCTTCCATTCATCTCCTTTTCTGCTGCTGTCACCTTTTAGTTTTGTTCTGCATTTGTAGGTTTTGCTTAATGTTTAGTATTTAAGGTGAAGAGCTATGCCTTTTAATCAGGCTGCAAATCACTTGGTACTTTTTGAGAACTGTGTAATAGTGATTTGCTGTCAACCTCTCAAAGCTGCAGAGAAAGTTAAAATAAATTCTTACCAGAACAAAGGGTGATCACCTTTTGAGGAATAAACTCGCAGGCAGTTAACATAGTAACTATAATGTCTCCAGACATCTGTCCTCTCCCTTTTGCCAGCTCTCCATATGGCACAGAGTTTGTAGGCAGAGAGTTAAAAAGGAAATCCCCCATGAAATGTGTTGCTGTGTTTCACGGGACCATTCCCTTCACAGCCGCTGCTGTTATCCAACCCTGAAATTTGCCCCTGTATATGCAGAATAAGGTGGTGCTTCTTCGTAAGAACAGCCTTGCAGGGCTTCAGGGCCCAGAAGGTTACTGCTGTCACAGCAGCATCCAGTGCTCTATGAAAGATAAAACTGCCCATGAGCTCGACTTCATCATAGGGAAGATTTTGTCACTCATGGAGGGGGGATGCGTTGTGGTGAACAGTTAGTATCTTCTGTGTAGGAAGATAGATGTTGTCATGCAGAGAAGACACTGGGGATGTTTATCAATGTATTTTTCTTGTAGTTTTGGAGCTTAGGCAGCCTGATAATCTGAAGACTGATACAGGATATACTGTGCCTCAAACACATCGTATCTTCAGGAAAAAAAAAGTTTTGAAAGTGGCTTTTGATTTAAATTACCATATTCTTGGTGCACAGTGGGAAAGAAGTTTTAAAAAATTCTGTAGCTAGCCAGGAAAGAATATAGGTAGTTGATAGGGTGGAGAAGGAGGGATAAGATATAAATAAAAGCTTGCCTAATTGTCTGGTTTTAGTCATTAACATAGAAAAGAAGCGATCTCTGGCATGCTCTTGCTTGGATGACTCTTGTCATAAGTTTCTCGGGCGATGGTGGCAAAACCTAATCAGAATATATTTGCATCTCTGTTACTTGCTTGCTGTTGCAACAAATGTGAGAGTTCCTCTGTATGTGACTTTCTTCTCATTTCCTTAGGTCCTGAGCAGCAAAGAGATTGCCAGATTGTCTGATAAAGGGTTCCAGGATAACCTGGTCACAAGGATTTAGTCAGCTCTTGAGGATTAGGGGCTGGGATATAAACATCTGCTGCTTTTGTGAATTGGCTTCATCACCCTCTTGTGGCAGCAAGTTCCCCGACTTAGGTGGGATGGAGAATTGCCTCAAGATGTTTTAATTTACTGCTTTTTAATGCTACTGCATGACCCTTGATCTTGTCTAGGGTAACGTCAGTATCCAGGCTACCTGAATCTCTCTGCATGTTGTGACTGATCCCCTTCGCTATTGCTTTGGAAGTGGTGTCTATTCTAAGTGATATCTTCTGTTGTACACTGGATGTATGGACGCAAAGTATTTCTAGCTGGTCCTGCTTTGGCGAGCCCGAACCATTTGTTTTCCTTTGTGCTGCTGGGATAAGGAGACTGGATTTGTGCCGAGTTTTGTAGAAGAGAAGCAGCTTCTCACTAGCACGCAATGTGTTCCCCTTTTTGAGGTTGTAAAACTGCTTGTTAAATTAGTGCCAACTAGTAGCTTGCAGGGGTGGTGGAGATTTAGTAGGCAACTCTGCATTTGTGGTCCTAAACAATGTATTGGTTTTACAATATAAAAAGAAAATCTTTGCCTGCTAGTAAGAAATTAAAGCACTGAGGGTGGGGAAAAAAACAAGGAAGCATGGATGTAGAAATAGGGTAAGAAAAGGGAAGCGAAGGGTAACTGTACTTTCTGACCCAAACTTTCTGTATGTACAAATGTCTTTCATATGTCTTTGAATAGATCAGCAGTATTATAGGTTGAAATCCAGAAAATTGCCTTATTCAGTTGGGAGGGGGAAGTATTTGAATCATGAGACTTTGAGCACAGCTCATTAGTGCAGAGAGGGGATAAAATAAATTGGGGGAGCTATTAACAACAGTGATTAAAATCTATCATAGTGGTACCATAATTGGTACCTCGGCTGAGCGAGAAGTGAAGTACTCCAAGCCAGTTGTATCAAGTATTCACTTCTGAGAGGCTGACAAAGATTTATGTCTTCTTTTCTATAAGTCCCATTTAGTCTCTGTAGCGCTACATCTTTTACTGATGCACATAAGAAACAGTTAATGGCTGGACCATTTCTCTGAAGGGTATATTTAAAATCTGATTATTTTGGAGGAGAGGGGGAAGCATTGTAGACCTTGGGCTACCTTTTGCAAAGGCTGCATTGTTTTCAGGGTGCTTCTGTGGGTGTTGGTTGAGTTCTTACATGCAGCCTGACCTCTTCACCTTGTGAAGGATGGCAGCCGTGTCCTCAGCATGCTTTTTGGCCTACTGGGGCATTTCGGGACTCCCTGATGGCTTTGAGGCACTCCTTCTCAGAAAATGAGTCTTCTGCAAATCATTATTCCTGCCTACCTGGCCTAAATGGCCTCTTGGTGTCCTGGATTGGGGTCTGAAACCACTCTGCTGGGTGGCTGGGGAGCCTTGACGTTGCTTTCCATAGAGGGGCACCTGTGTTTTGTGCTGTGGGATGGGCCTACTGGAGAAAATCGTGCTGGGTTGCTGTGGGGCTGTTGGGCCCTGCCAGCGGGTCACTGTTGGGGTTGGAGGTGGGGAAGGAGAGTTGCTGCTTGGAGGCCATCCGAGTGAGGCCATGGGGTCCAGGGACCATGGGGGTGAGGTCTAGGGAAGGGGCCGTGGGGTGGTGGGCCTCAAAGAGCAGATCCCAGTGCCCCCAGGAGGTGCTGCCTGCACTGGGGCCTCTGCTCTGTCCCACATGAGGGGAGGGAGCAGGACCAGGGATGGTGGCTGCGCTGACCAAGCAGGGCTTCCCATGAGATGCTACTTCGGAGGTGTGTGGGTCCCACACAGCCCCTTCCTACCCTTGCAGCTTCTGCCAAAAAAGTCAAGCCATAGACTGGTTATAGAAAGACTTATGGAGGCCTAGCCCTAAGCCTTGACAGCCCTCCCCAGCACTCTGTGAGGATGAACTCTGCAGCAGGGAAGCTTGATTAAGTAAGGTCGCCCTTCATGTTCCCAGGCCTTTAAAAAAAATAATTTTAACTAAGAGTTAAAATGATAAAAATTTTGTATGAAAAATAGTATTTATGTATGTAACTTGCATGTACTTTTCAGAAGGAGTAGACTTTATCTGTCAGTACTTGCTGCCGCTGTGGTCTTTGAACTTGCAATCTTCCTAAACATCTCCTGACCCTCCTAGCTGTCTAGATGGTATTTATTGTTTTACTGATCTGTTTATCCCCCAGCTCTTTTCTAATCCTGCCCTGGGTTTCACCCTCAGACCAGGAGAGCGGTGGGTAGAGAGGGGAAGGTGTGTCCTCAGAAGCCTTTCACCTGGCTGGGAAGATGGGGACATGCGAGTCTCCAGTGGCTTTTCTGTTTCTAGATGCATGTTAAAATTAGCCCATGCATTAATTTTATCTATTTTTTTTTTCTCCACATGTAGTGATGTGCTTTGTCTGCACTTCAGTGTGCTCAGCAGGAGCAGAGTATATCACAGACCAATTCAGGTAGCCTCACTGATTTGTCTGAGGTTGTCGTAACTAAGTGTTCAGCCTGATAAATCCAGAGCAGAATACTTTACATTAAGAACAAAAGGGGTTTTTTTTAAAGTATTTGGACAAATTTATAATGCAGAGCATGATACCAAGGATTTCTGTAATTATCCAAGTGTGACTTCAGGTTTTTAACAAGTTTTAATTAGGAATTTCTGTGTCCTGCTTTCTATTTTGCAAGTAGATAGAAATGTTTCCGAAGGTGAAGAAAACAGCAAGCTTTACAGAATCAATAGGTTCACATTGCAGTGCTTTTGTTAGTGGCTTACCAATATTGGCCCTGAACAGTATTGATTGACTTTTCTCGCTGTTGCTACAGCATAGCTTTGCTTTACACCACAGAGATACAAGTTGCATGTTTTCAGTTTGCAGTGATTTTCATGCAGGCTGCCTTTGGAATTGCTAGCCTCACAGACACAATTATTGGTATTGTGAAGATGAGCTCTCACTTTACTGGTTATCCCTGCAATTGTTTCTGTCTTGCCTCTAATAGCCATGCTGGAGTGTTCCTGAGTATTCCTCTTTGTCCTTTTGCTTAACATGGGAAAAGCAGATGCTGTGTGCTTAAGAAGACGGAGGAACATATTTTAAGGGTTGGGAATTGCTGTGTTTCATGGGAACTTTGCCAATTTAGATTACACTGATGACATGTAGAGATGCTGAAGAACTGTGAGAAAGGCCTAGTCCTGCTCTAGTCTTGAAGTGTGGATTGCAGATTTTCCCTGAAACTATACATGACAATGGCTTCATTAGATAGGGTGAACCAGTATAACTGACACTTTCACTTAAACTGGATAAAATCCTGCTGCTGACTGGAAGATTACTATTTAAAAATGACTCAAAGGCGCTGACTGCTTTTGCAAGAAAAGGCACTGTAATGCTGCAGAGAGGAAGGCATAAGGAAGTCCTATGGATCAAAAATACTATTTCAACTAATTCAGGATTTGCCCTCCCCTTTTTTTTTTACCTTTCTTTTTAACTGACAACCCTGAGCTGTAATTCCAGTTATTCCTGACATGAGCTTTTTAGGTCTATGATGTTCACTTGGACAACGCTGCCATGTGTGGTGGGGAGGACTCTGATGCTGCCTTTCCAGTACTAGTCATTTGCAGATGAGAATAGCAAGACTGAGATTAGGTCAGTGAAAGAACGCTTCAGTCTTGCACCTTGCTTCTTTGAAAGCTAAACATTAGTGAATATATTTCAAAGCAGGTAGGAAAGTAAAGTACGTAGAGGGAGCTGAAACGCAAGAGAGACTTGCAGAAGAAAGTGCTTGAACTGAATGTGTGGCGCTTGAGGATGATGATGCTGGAATGTGCTTCACTTCCTCGTTTCTCCTCATTACTCCAAGGCTTTTTGTCTAAGTAATGCTACAGTTGGTAAGGAGAGACAAAAAAGAGCACATGGCATTCATCCTTACTGCTGGTATGGGTGTGTTTACCACTAGGAAGCCAGATTCACTGTTTGACTAGCTGTTCAAGTTTAATTCTGGTAAACTTCTAATTACTTGATATATAATTCTGTATTCTCGACTACTCTCCATCTGTTAGATTTCAGTGATGTGCTGGTTTATACTTCTCTCCTTGGTCTTGTTTTTATCTACAGTAGTGAAAGGCTTGGACTCATGGAAGTGTTTCTGTGGAAAAAGCAGTGGTTTTAGTAATGAGCCTGGTGGGGTGGAGGTTCTGGATGTTTAAGAGTGAAGGGCATACTAGCTGAAGTATATTTGGTAGAAGAAAAAAGTGCACTTGAAAACGTGTGTAGATTTTACATTGGAGGAGGATGGAGGAAAAAGGACTCGCCCTTTTTCTGAGGGAAGAGTAACAGTACTATAATGGGGAATCAGTGTCAGGGAGGGCTTTCCAGCACCAGGCTTCATTTGCAGGAGAGTGATGATTCCTCCTGGTTCTTCTCTCAGCTCATAGTAGGCTGCCCAGTGGTCTGAAATTTTATGCAATAATGATCATAGTCACTACACTGGACACATCTTTCCACTGAGTAGAGAGAAAACTACTTTAAGTTATTGGCAATTTTGAGGAGGAAAAAAAATCCAGGGAGTACTATTTTCTCCAGCAAATTGACTTTTTTTTTTAAGTAAAAAAAATTAAAATCGTCTATCAACCAGAATGTTTGAACAGAACTGAAATATCTTCTTTTAAGAGCACCTTAGATTCTTAAAATTAAATGCCATGAACTGAAGCATTATCAGAAAAACTCATTTCTAACTGGGTAACAGGAAAAACTAATTTAAAAAATATTGAAATTGATAATTATTTTCAGGAAAAATATTTGGAAAACAATTAGAGAAAAGTCATTTGGATCAGCAGTGCTGGGGTAACAGCAAATCCGTATCTTTTGTTTTTCTGGAAAAGAGTTTAATTCTGATTCTCAAGGAAGAGATGAAGGGTAACTCCTCCAGGATATCCCTGATATGTGCAGGTTTGTTAAGGAGGTCCTGTTGTACTGCAGTCATGTGAGCCAATGGCCTCTGGGACTTCGGAGTGAAATTCAGCTGTAACTCAGGATAATTTCCTTGCCTCTGAGATGAGGCAACTCCTTCCCTTTCAGGTGAAGTGGTTTGCAAAGACTTCAGGCTTGTAAAAACACCTCATTTTCTTCTGTTTGGAGTGGACCTTATCTGTCTCAAAATGGGAGAGTGTTTAGAAAGGGCAATTGTAAACCAGGAGGAAATTCCTAGAAGTTTCACAAAATGATTTCCATGAAAAAGAATTTTGGTTGCCTGCTGTCAGTATATGCCCGTGGCACTCCATGAGACTTGTTGCTTATGGGTGGTGACTCAACCCCTGACGGCTGTGAACTTCCCTTTGCCAAGCGTTGGTTGTCTCCCTCTAGCTGTGACTGAAGCTGTGGGAAGGTGGTGTTGGATGTGTGCTGTCCTCCCTGCCCCATCCTTCCCTCTGCTGATCTGAGCTCTACTTGGGTGGTTTTAACTCCTGATGTAAGAGGAAGAAATTGGACATAAACTCCTTAATAAAGTTCTGATAAGAAACTCTGTCCCGCTTGGGTTCTCCCTACTCTCTCACCCTAAAGCTACCCACAGCTTGAAATTTACTGACATGAAATGCTTTGGCTTTTATACATGTAGATTTCTGAAGCATTTGACACTAAACTATTCCTGGTGATTGCATCCAATTTACAAATGCTATTTCTGTTTTATTCTACAAGGAGGCAGCTCTGTCTGGAATCTTGCTCTGCAGGCTTGTGTGTGATACGCTGCTGAATTGTACCGGCTGCATTTGCACCGAATGTATGTGCTGGGTAAAGGCAGTGTTAAATTGTGTTGTTGGAAGGGATATTGATGCTAGGAAGCAATCTTACCCTTTCTTTCCCTCAGAAGACATGCTCAAGTCTTCTTATTTTTATTACAGTCCAGGCAAAGCCTGAATGGAAAAAAAATGTTGCTTTGGAGAAAAATAGTTTTATGTATTGCTTTATGTTGGTGTTCAGTGTTTGGATCAACTGAAGGTCTTGACCTTCCTCTCAGCTGAAATGCAGCTTTCTTTCAGTTCAGACATTGCCTCTTTGGGGATGTTTCTTTGCTTTGGAAGTGAAACTTATGTAAATGTAAGGTAAGCAGGGGATGAAAGGATCTTAATGTTAGATTTTTAGGCATCAGTTGGCTCTGTTGCATCTGATAGATTTCCCATCACAGGCTATCTGTGTTCTTGCTTGCTCAGATCCACACTGGTGCCAAGTGCTAAACAATGGCACTGTCTATCTTTCTGCACAATTTGCCAATTTTGGTTACTTTTGAAGCCCAGTGTTCCTGCTTTACCCTTGTGAATCCCTTCTTACAGGGAGAACAAAATGAACAAAGGAGCGATTGCTTTAGCAAAAAGTTTAGGGCTGATTTCTCTTTGTTGTTTCGTCCCTTATTTTATAAACTAGAGTGCTTACTCCTCTTACCGTAAAATAAGTCAAAGTAAAGATGTAGTAAAAAGTTGTCATTTGTTGTTTACTGTGAATGGTTTTTCGGATAATTGGATGAAATACTTTATTGCAGTTCCAATTCCATTTATGACCTTAAATAATGAAGGTTTTACTTGCTGCTTTCTAGGCTTAGGGTAATGTTTTTAAAGGCTCTCCCTTGGTCCTGGTTCTTCCTATAGAAATTGGTGCCTATCAAACATAGCTACACTTTGGTATTTATAGAGTGGCTTGCAAAATATCACAAGAGACAGGCCCATACATCAGATTAATTATCTTGTCTTATAGTTGCCAGAGGTGCTTAATTTCTTCTTTGGAATTGAGTGTGATTTCTGCAATTAAGTGTTTCTCCTTGACTACTGAGACATCATTGCATTAAGAGTAAAATCAGAAGTGGACTCGCACTCTTTATACATACCACCACAAATAAAAGTGTTACAACAAATTTTGTAACTCTTAGAGTATATAGAAATAAGACTGTTTACTATTTCCTTAGAAATAATGGAAACTGAGTAATTAAGTTCATTGCAGAGTCTCAGTGATATAGCCATCCATCCCATTTCAGTCTGACTCTATTTGGCATATGATTTTGTCAGATGTCCGAGTTGCATGTTTACATTGTTTTCTCACTTATTTTAAGTTCGACCTGTACTTAAAAATGTAAAGTGTTGTAAAAGTTCATTTCTTTAGTTTGACAAACTACTGATGAGAGCATCGTTGCTGAATACAGTTGTTCCAGTCCTGCAGTAATTTATCTAAAAGATCAATTTCAATCCCTTAATTTCAGAGGGATTCAAATTAAGAATAGGTTTACTTGGGGAAAAAGGCACTGAGAAAGCTTCAGGGTTTGGTATGGGTTTTTTGCTTTTCCCCTCCTCTGCTGCTCTTCCTTACATGATAGTGCATCTTTTTCTGGGATTTTACATAACCTTCTGTGGTAAGAACTGTCTTCAGTTTTCCTGTTGATCTTTTAGTGACTGTTACCATGTAATAGGCTGTTAAGAAACGTGTTTAATTTGAGGCTTACTGAGGCAGGCACATTTTAGATTGGCAAATTTCAAAACAGGTGTATTTTCTCTTTTAGCTGATCCTTAGCTATGAGGCATGAAAACAGGGCAAGTGTCTTGCATTCCTTACTCAGCTGCCCAAGACAATTCTCTTAAAAAGCACGTTTGTCCTGATTGTCCTCACAATTAATTTCTACAAGAAGGCACTCAAGGAATTAATTAATTTTAGCTTTTCACCCACCCAAACGTTTTATGGTTAGAAAGCTTATAGTATCCTTTAAAAAGCACATGTGCTTGCTGGAGTAAGCTTTTCCTTTTCTTCTTTTGCAAAACTTAATTTTCTTTTGCAAGAATTTGGGGGCCAGTCCCTTTGGACAAGAACTGGTCACCACATGGATCATGGCAACACCAAGTCACAATGCCAGACCGGAGACTTCGACCTGGAAGCTCCTGGTGAAATTCCAGCTGGATGTAAATGTTTGGTTTAGTTAAGATCCCTCTGCTAGCTTCAGCTGGAAATATATGGCCTTTGTTTCACGTCAAAAAGGAGAAAAAGCCTGTGTAATATGTATTATATCCAAATTTTCTAGTACAGAATATTTCCTTTATATAGTATCAAGAGAAGCATTGAGTTTCAGCTGTAGCGCAGTAGCTCCTCTGGATTGCAAATTACCATTGTGAACAGTTGCATGATGCTCCTCATTAGCAAGGAGACCAAAGAAGTTGCAGTCTGGCAGCTTGTGTTTGAGGAGGGGACTGCTGGCTTGGGGTGACACCAGAGTGCCTTCACTGGCAGCTGAACCCACATGTTTTCACTGGACAGGCAGTAAGAGGGATGCTGAGGGTGTTACATCATTTCCATAGGGTTCAATGGAGGATTTGCTAATTGAGCTTCCATGCTGAAGTAGTAGCTTGGGAAGTCACTGAGCTCACTGCTAACCAGAAAGATCTCCAAAGCACTCCTTTGGAGAGGGATAAAACTAAGGTAACTGCAAATTGCTGGAGGCAGGGAAGGATGAAAATATTTTTGCCAGAGATTGGGTTGGGTTCACTTGCTCTCCCTGGAAGCGCTGCTTCTGCAGTGATTGAGGAAATGTTCAGTATTTACCACTTGTTGTCAAAGTCAGCTGGGAATAGTCCACTTACTGGGTGAAGCTTGTTTTCAGAATGGAATTCCCCGTTCGGTCCCCACGTGTTGCCTGATCTAGTTGAGAGGCGTCCCTGCCCACGACAGGGAGGTTGGATTAAATGATCTCTAAGGTCCCTTCCAGCCTAGGCCATTCTATGGTTCTATGATTCTATGAAGAGCACACATGGAAATCACCAGATACTATCTATCTACACCTTTATTCTCTGCAAAAGAGTGTTTTCCTCTCATTTTTTGTTGACTGGATAATATGGGGGAGGAAAGGGTAAAAAGCAGGAGAGCTGTGTTTTACTGTGAGAATGCCCAGGACCTTTCATAACTAGGCTTTGGGTTAGATGGTAACCTCTGTTAGCAGAATATAAATAATAAGAAAAGCATCTGTGCAGAAAATTAGTGCAATAATTAAATCTCTTTCTTTTTTTCCCCTCCAAAGATCAAAGAGGCTCGACTCTTGATTAATGTGCAACACAACTCATTAACATGGTAAAATGTGGAAAAACAGGCTCTTTATTATTGCTACACAGACATTTGCTGTAGGGAACTGTAAATAGTTTTTGTTCTGTTATTTGACCTATTGCTTTTCCTATTATTTCCATGTACATAGCTTATTGGAAAATGCCATGCCTAGAAATTTAGATGCAACAGGTGTTCTTCGGCACACATGTGTCTTAATTTTTTATGATGCAAAACGCTGCTCCTGTGTTACTGTCTTGCTTTCCCAGTCAGTTGATGGACTGCCATTGCCTCACTTGTCTGCTCTCTCTGTACTGCTTCAAGTGCTATTTGTTTTTCTCCTAGCAACCCACTGGTCCACTCTTTTGTCTCTAGGTCTAAGAAGAACTTTTTGTTGTAGGTATGAATGCTTACAGTTAACTGCTTGTGTTGAAAAATGAGAGAGTTTCTCACCTACTAATACTCATTTGTTCAAAAGAACAAAATCTAGCTAAGATTCTCCAACATGGCAAGGTCAGGTGTTTGTCATAGATTTTACTTCTGTCCAATCTCTTTCTTCATTTACATCATTAGGTTGAATAATGTAACCTTCCTAATATTTTCCAAGCCACTTACACTTAACTAATCACTTACACTTATCTTCAGCATAAACCTCATTGATTTTATTTCTCATTGAAAACATCAGTAGTAGCAAATATGATCCTATTGGCTCACAGTCTATTAGAAATAAAATTATATTAAATGTCTTGTGGGGTGTGAAGAAGTTAAGCCAAGGAGAGTCGTTTGAGAAAGTCATGGTGGTGTAAAACATAAATCTGGTTTATATTTAAACTGTGTGTCACCCACCAGCCAAAAATAGCATTGATCATTAAAACTCAATTTGCTGCTAAACATTAATAGACATTTATTACATCATAACAGATCTGAAAGACAATTAAACTTCACTTTTTTTCTAGATAACTTTCTTGTAAAAATGTGCTATTCACCTGCCTTTTTCCATTAATCTCATTTGCCAGCGATTTTTGTTTCATTTGATGGTGTGCACGGGTGTGTAGAGTTGTGTGTGTATAGGTGATCTCTTGTTGTTACTGTAATTCTTCCAAGAGCAGTACGTTTTAAAAGGCAAAAAGCAATTAACCTTGCTTATACTGCCTGTTAATTTCCTAATCAGCACAAAAAGTGAAGGAAATTACATTTTTCATGGGGAAAACCAAGTAATATCTGTTACCATCCATTTGAGAAAGGAATAGTAAGCAAGAAGAGACTAAAAAGGCACCGGAGACACATTTTACGGTCAGGAAAGAGATCATGGCTTTGCTGGTGTTTTCACTGCAATTTCTCAGTCAAATGATGCTCTTCCTTTTTATTTTTTTTTTTATTTTAGTACTGCATGTAGTTAACATGTAAGCGTAGTGACTGGAGCTGGAGTAAGTCAAAGTCTGAGGAAATCCAGGGCTGTCTGAAGTGCTGCTTGCTCTGACAAAGGCAGCTGTGACGCCGGTGTCTTGGTTCGTGCGTTGCTGCCTGTGGGGCCCTGTGAAACAAGCCAGCGTGGGACCTGGGCTTCCTGCGTCGGCTCCGCGGTGCTCGCTTCTCTGTAGCTGTTGATGTCTTTGTTTAACCTTCACATCCAAAGAGCTGTGGGGTCAACTGTGCTGTGAAGGAGTGTGCCAGAAGGTGGACGTATGACAGCCCCTTTCCCCTTGTCTTTGCAAGTAAGACTCTGGTCTGGCAGGTGGCACTTTTGGGGAGCAAACAGCTATGAAAGCTTCTGTGTCGTCCTCCTGCTCCTGGCTGATGTACAGGGAGATGGAGCCTGCTCACATGGGCTTTGGGCTGTCTCCTGATGCAGGCAAATGAGAGATGCCCCCGCTACACCCTCCAGGAAGAAAACCCACCCTCAATCTTCCTGTGATGGCAAATGGCCTTAAACTCTCCCTCTATATCTGCTGCTGGATGATTTTGGGCGATATAAGTTAAATTGGTCCCTTCCTGCTAGGAAGAGGAAAGGAAGAAAATGAGAGATGATGGTATAAAGGAGGCAGCGAATGGGAAGGGAAAAATAGAGTGGTTAAACGAATATTGAAAAATTTTAAAGGCTGCATCCTGAGACATTTAACAGTGTTCCTGCTCTGGTGCCAATATCACGCTTCACTTAAACATAGGCTGTTTGAACTCTCCTGGAATTTTCTGTCATTTCCTTTTGCTATTTTTCTCCTTGGAGGCTGTCACTTCTCGCAGGTTAAAAGCAAGACCCAGTGCAGAATCTGTGCCCTCACAATTACAGCTGTGGTAAGACACTTGGTATGTGTGGGAGAGATGATGGCTCAAAATATACAAGCTTTGCTAATCACAGCAAAGGGAAGTTAAAATTGTGCTGCCCCTGGTGATAAGCTTGTCTCCATTTCCAATTCACACACCACACATGTTTTATTTGTCACAGAAGGATTGCCAAAGGCACTATGGAATGCAAATAAGCATTACGAGAGTATTGTCAAACTCAGGCTTTCAACATCATGAATCATTCACAGAAAAAAATTATGAGATTTGATTAAAAGTCATGCGAATTTCAAATCAAATAAATATGTTGAGTTATGTTTATTTACCTCCAGTTTACGAAGCCTTTAAGCTGCATTTGTGTCCTATTTTTCAGCTTTTCTCAGTAAGGATAAATTTAGTTGAAAAGAAAGCTGAAATTTTTGTTATTGCAAGGAGCTGCCACGTATTGAGAGTTTTGCAATTAAATAGTAACTGTTGGCAATACTGTGAGGAGTGCTTGCCTATGTATTATTTTTCTTTTCTAAGGATGTGCCAAAAAATAGAACATTTGAGAAAGGTGGTAGCTCTAATAACTTCTTGAGAATGATCTTAATGCAATGATGCTCAGGTGGTCCAAAGTTTATGGTGCTGTGCAGCTCATGTGAAGAGCTGCATAGTTCTCGAGACCAGTAGGGCTTTTTTCCCCACTGATGGGGTCTGGGAGTGGTGGAGAGACTGACTTGCTTCTTGCCAGCTGTGAGCTGCTTTAGCAGATGGTGTTTAACCAGTCAGAGTACCAAGTTTTTCCTAAGCAGTTTTCAGAAAGCCCACTGATCTAGGGGTGGTAATGCAATACAAACATTTGTGTATTTTATGACATCCTCAGACCATACCCTGCACCTTTTGAAATTTTCCGTGTGCTATTACATATTTGCATGCACTCAGGGACCTCGTGAATGATGTAGCTTCCTCTTTTAAATCTGCAATGAAGTATATTGTTGAGGATAACCAGCCAGCACTTAAGAGAGGCTGGAGCATTCAGTGGCTGTGATACTCGTGTATAATTTGGTGCATTCTTTCTAAACTTCTGGACCATGTTTCCAGGGCGCTTCCTTTTCTCTCTCTTTCTTATCTACATCCTCCCGTGTGAAGTCACAAGATGTGTGAAGAGCTTTACTTTTAGTTTGGTTATAATTTTCTCCCGAAATTGCTATGAACCTAGATTGGATGGGAAAACCAACAAGCAGCTGATTGCTAAGTTCCCCTTTTAACTTTTGAAAAAGCACAAAAGTCTCAATTTCACCTACACAGAAGGAAAACAAAACAAAACCAACAATGAAAACCTGCTTGATTAATCTGAAATGAATTAAATCAGTTAACACTTGACAGTTATTTTGCAGCAAATCTGGGAGTACATCTAAAGAGTTCTTTGTCACTTTGAATTACAGCCTGAACAGGTGGTTGAGGAGGCTTGGTTTGAGCTGACAGTGGTTTCTTGCTTCCTTGGCTGCTTCTCTTGGAGGGGGAAGTGTAAGTAGCACCACAGGGTCTAGCATGAAGGCAAATGTTGTTACTTGCTTTTAAGGTTTTGAAAATTCCTTCTCAGAGTGCTACCTAAGATATAAAGGAGGAGTAAAGGGCAGAATGGTCTTAGCTTTTCAAGCAATATGGATTAATTGAATATTAATGTACAGAATATGCAATTGTGGGCAAAAGCGCAAGTGCTTTTTTTAAACCTTACTTGGAAACGGAGTCTGGGAAGTACCTTTTAATTTTGTGCATGTGGGGTGAGAGGGTTGAGGAGTTTCCTCCTGAGTTCACAGCCCCAGGTGAGAAGTGAGAGAGAACAGAAGCAGGGTCTGGGGTACAGAAGGAGGACATAGATGTGAACAGGTTGTACCACAAGTTGGTGAGTCCACTCAGCATGGGGGTCACAGGGTCTCTCACAGTGCATCGCATCTATCAAACCTGAAGCCTGAAATCAAGAGCCAAAAGCCATGGCTGCCACTTGCTATTTGGAGAAACAAAAGCCTATTTTCCTGAACTCTGTGAGAACTCTGACTTCATGAGCATTTGCACTTATAGGATGAACCTTCCCCTGGGCTAAATGTAAACACAGATAAAAGTTTGCAGACAAATCAAGTTTACGTGTCTTGGAAACACATTCCTGACTTCTTAAAAATGCTCATGGAAAAATCTGCCCATAAATAATCATGTCGCCGTAGTGGTAACTTTGTGAGTGCTTAGGAGTGGAAGTGCATGTGGTTCCATTGATGTGCTGGGGCTGCAGCCTGCTCCTGCCCTGCTCCCCCTGCATTGGACTGGCACTATTGCCTACGTGACCTTTTATGTGGCACCTTGTGTTGCTGCCACCTCAAAGTGACTGTGAACCTACATCCTGAGTACCTGACACAGAAAGGGATTTGAAATTAGGATAAAGGTGGAAAGAGGTGGGAGTGGGTACCTTTGTTTCTTTTTTACTAATAGTGCAAAAATAAACAAAAAGTGTTTTGCAGACAGCTCGTGACCAAATATATTACAGCATTTCTTTTCTTTAGCTGTTCATAAAGGAAGTGGCAATACAGGTCATCCTTTTACTATAAGAGAAGTTCTCTAACGTTAAATAGCAATTAATTTACTTTTGCAGAGATTGAGCGTTATCTTTTTCCTTGCTGGAGTTATTTCTCTTCCTTCTCAGTGAAATTCTGAAAATGTTATCTGGAATAAATTGCATTAAGTAGCAGATGCTGAGAATGGGGGATTACATCCATGGTTCAAGCTTAGCCCATCCGCTTGGAGTAGTTTACTTACTTCCAAACTTTTCCCCTTGTAAATAGTTTGTTTGAAACATGTTTGTTTGAAACATCACAATTATTTTCTACTTCAGAAGCAATATTTGCCAAGGAAGGAGATAAGTGTAGGAATCGTTTCTATTATGAAATATAAAACAATCCTTGCATCACTAATTTGTTTAGGCTAGTTTTACTACGCACGTTCCCAGGGGTGGGGAGAAAACTGCTGCGTGTAAAACTGGATAAGGAAAAAAAAGGCATTTCTATCTGTCTTTTGCTCATAAGCCCCCTTGTAAAACACTCTTGTCCCTCCTGTGACCACAACAGTCTAGAAAATGCTAGATACCTGAGGAAGGCAGGCAGCTTTTGTGGTGTGAGAATGGTAGCATCCAGTTCTGTATAGGTAAAATGCATCTGTTTGGAGGCAGGCAGTAATTAAGTGGATTTCTGACAAGTTTGATTTGTGCTGCTCTAAATTCTACTCCGAATTCAGCCTGTCTGTTCGCTCATCAGATAAACTGGTTTCCTTCTCTTTTTCACCTCCCCTGTAGACCGTCGACAGATGAGCTCAGAAGGAGCTCCATGTGCTGCTTGACATCAACTGCTGAAGAACAGACTTGGGTAGATGTTGAGTTTGTCAGTGTATCTATAATGCTCTTTTATGAACGATGCCTCATTGAATACTTCACTGCTCTTCTCTACACCATAAGGCTTTGGCTTCCTGCTATTCCATCAGTACTACTTTGAGTTGAATTTTTGGGAGCTGCCAGCATGCTAATCAGGTTTGGGTGGTACCTGGCAGCAGATCTGACCACGAGGGTGTTGGGGCAACCCTATAGGCAGGAAGATCAGTGAGCAGAAGAACTTTCTTTTAAATCAGTGCACGCTGTGTTGTCTTTGTGGTTCAAGTTCAAACTCCTTAGGTCAAGTGTAGCCCTTAAATTTTTAACTGTGATGGTATATCCACTTCTTGCATCAATAAATGTAATGCTCTGCACTGAACATTTCACAGATAACGTGCTCTAGTTTCTCTCTTTGGCTATGCTTTACCTGAAGGTAATCCAAAGATTAAGTGAATTTTATTTTGCAGGCCTCTTTCTGCATCTCCTAATGCTGCTTGAGAGGGATTGTGTGACCATTAAGAAAAAGGGTTGCTCCACTCATTCCCTATGTAGCCGTTACCCTGTAGATATCCAGTTCGCAAACGCACTGTCGTTATTTGATTACACAAAATACAAAACCATCCAGAATTTTGTAGCATGACAGTGTGTTTGGTTACTATACTGATGCCCCATGTTATTAAACGACTTTGGCATTTCTTCACAGACGCTGCGGGTTTGCTGAGATTTGTGTGTGAGCTCAAGGCGAAGCGACTGAAGTCTTTGTAGGAGCAGGCTTAAGGGCAAGGTTGTGCCAGCCAGGGTGTGCAGACACAACCTGACAGGCCGTGTCTCTGGCTTGTTCTGCTCTGGCAGGAGGAAAAGTAGGACTGAGAATATTGGAGTTTTGGGCCAGGTCTACAACTGGTGTAAATGGTGCATAATGCTGAGCTACTCCGACTGTCTCCATTTTGCACAGGAACTTTGTGACTAGATAGTGCTCCTTCCAGTAGGATAAAATGTGTATTTGTTGTTCTGGTGGTTGCAAGTTCCTAAAATTATTTTTTAGACTCTACAGAGGGTGGGTGAATCGTTTTGCTCATTCAGCCCATGAGATCATAAAAAAATAAATAAGTCCTTGAATCATATCATGCTGAACTATGTAGACACATAAAAACAGTTTTAAAAGCCACTGTGTAAATATTTTGTTGACAATTATTCTATCTCTGAGATAGGTAGTGTAATTAATTTGGGACTTCTTGAGTTTACATCCAAAACCCCTTTACTGCACCAGAATGTTATCTAACAGATTTAGATTATCCAGATCTTGATTCAGCTTAAATAAAAATCAGAAAACAAATCTCCATTCCTTCACTGCCTGGCTGAGCTTTTGCTTTAGGGAAGTATACCTGAGCTCAGCTAGCTTTCGCCTATCTCTGTATGCCTTTTCAAATTCTGTAGCACAAAGAGCTTCTCATTTTTAAAACTTTACAGAGGGTGCTGTAGAAAAAACATGCGTAAATAACAGCCAGTGGTGTAGTTTAATGTGTACTGGTAGCTTCCTGAAATATAAATGGAAAACTTGATCGCTGTTTGGAATGTATGATTAAAAATATTCACAAGACTTGTCCTCCTCTGATAAACAGGCTTTAAGTATTATCAGTGACCGTTCTGATTAGTCACAGCTCGAGGAAACTTTTGATTTCTAGGATGTCTATAAAGAAGACACTTGATTCCATATTGACCTTGGGCTTTTCAGTCAACCCGGTTACAGGGCAAAGAAAAAGCTTTGGAAACTAAATGCAACATTTCAGTGAACAAATTGCAGTGATAGACTGGAGAGGAGAGTAGAGTAGGAGAACAAAATCTTGGCAGTGGAAGCAGATACATTTATTGGAAAAAAATGCAGCTTCTTTGTAGGCTTTGGTTCTGAACAATGTGGGGTTTGATTCAGTTGATCAGCAAAGATAGGAGGCAAAACAAAGGCCACTTTGTCATGCTGGAGTTCCAGAAATATACCCCCATCACAATGGCATGCTGCATAGTTTTTCATATAACTTTTTGGCTCAAACTGGGTTTTAAGTAAGAACAGAAGTTGGCAAAAACAGGTTCTTTGCTGAGAGAAGAATAACTTCTGTTGATCAGAGATTTTTTGGAGAGATTTTTAATTAGACCAATGCTGTGAAGGCTGCAGAGTCTAGGGAGTTCAAAACAGATATGCAAAGTACTTTTCAATTCCTTCTATTTTATCATCATTTCAAAGTCAGCAGGGAGCTAAGTCTCAAACTGATACCGTGGTTTAACTCTGTATAGTTGTTTTTTTCCTGCCAAGTTTGAGTCACTGTGGCCATCCAGCCCCTTCTTGCGAGATTAAAATGATGGAACGCTGGAATACTTTCTCCAATTAAATGAGTGAATGCTTCTATTCAGGCATGGATTTGGATGTCCCTGGGCTTTCCTGCAAGCATGTGGGATAGACGAGGCCGTTATTTTTAATCCCATGATGACTGACTGTGGAGATCAACTAGGAGCGAGTGACTGAGTCACTGGCTGTCACCACGGAAAGGGTGACTTTTAGGCTCTACTTGGGTTCAAAGCTGGGTCCAGATTCAGTGATAAAAAGCCATACAGGACACCTCAGATGGGGTAATAAAGAGGCCTTTAGGTGTATCGTTGGCAGATATCCTCCCAAACCATATTACCGATTGCGGTGCTGGTATGGTGGCATCAGCCTCGATAGCGGAGGCACAGAAGAAACGCACAAGGGACTGAAAGGTCTTAGCAGAAAAAAATTCAGTGTCCAGCTACTGGGAGAAAGCACTGGGCTTGGTCTCTGCACAGGTCGTTCAGGACACGTAGCAGATCTTTGCATAGGTAATTTTTGGCCAGCTTGTCCAACTAAATTACACACGGTGCAGCAAATTAAAGAGAAAGTGGGCTTCTTGTCTGAGTGTGGATACGTATATTGAAGAAAGTGCTTTCATTTGATGGGAAAGAGGAGGCAGGGTGGGGGAGTGCAGCCCTGTCACAACTCTGATTTGTGTTTTCTGTTAAAGCACTGTGCTTCACTTGTATGCTCACAGGTAGGGCCTAGACCAAGTGGTGAAGTGATGTCTTTTGTTGACAGTTTGTTTCAGGAGGTTGCATTTGCTCTTTGTTCCCCTGTGTTTGGGGGTTTTCAGTGGAAAAAGAAGCAGCTAGGGTGGAAACTTATTTCTGTCTAACGAGATCATCACAGAGCATAGGGGCCAGTTAAACACACTTCAACTTTCAAAGTCAGTGAAGAGCAAAGCACCAGCTAAACCCAAGTCATCTTTCTGTTGGCTTGTGATTTATAGACACCCAAATGTTTTTAGGAGAATTGCAGCCTGTTTTAGAAATCCCATGTATGTAGTATACAATGCAGTATGTATGGACTGGTTTGTTGGTGGGTTTTTTGTGTTTTTTTTTTCTGGTCAGCTTCCAAGCCTGTGGATTCTGTGGACCCATGGGTATCATTGTTCAAAACTACTGTCTTTAGGTCCTGTTTTGAGAGAGGAAGCAGAGCATTAGTGATGCACAAACTGGCTTTCTGCACAAGGATAGTTTTAATTCCTATTGTACGTAGGAATGTGCATACATCTGAAGAGCCGGGTGGGAATATATATTTGCCTTTACAGCTGCTGGCAGCAAAGAAACAAGCAAGACTTGATTGAAAACACCTAGCTTATTTTTTTACTAACTGATTTTTTTTTTTCCTTTCTCATTTATAGGTCTCATACTCTGGATACTGGCTGTGGGATTTTTTTGCAATTATTTTTATTTTTGTTTGTTTTTTTTCCCCTTTTTGGATGTGAATTGAAGGCCAACAATTGAAGTGTTGGAAGCAAGTACAAGAGGACGCTCACCTTGTTTTATTTGAACCCTCGTTTGCTGGGATACTTTCAAGCCCTCCTTCACAGTCATGTGGTCATCACAGCTGCTGTTCTTCACAATGCTCTTAACACCGTTAGCCCATGGTGAGTGAGAGATGGTGTAAATTTGCCTGTGGGAAGGAAAGACAGAATAGAAAACAGCAATCCTTTTTGCCTACATCTTTTACCTAACGCTGTCTTTTTCTTCCAGGATGTTGATCTCTCTCCCTACTTCCACCTCATGCCCAAACCTACTCTGTTGGCTGTGTGTCACTGGGATTTTCTCTGCTGGCCTCTACATGGAAACGCGTTTCCCTTCTATGAATATTGCTTAATAAGGGGCTGCATGTCCACCTTTAGCAACGGTTCAAGGGTGGGATCTTACCATCACGTTAGACTGTGATTTTGAGCATTGCAGTGCATGTTCCCCTGCTCTGCTGAAAGGCAGAGGCTCCCATAATCTCAGTGACTCTAAGAGCCAAGAAGAACCAAACCCCATATCATTGCCTTATTCTGTCAGTGCTGTGTAACCCAGTATGGTAGCAATGTGGAGTCATTAGGTGTAGCACTGTGCTGCACATCTGGGCCAAGAACTGAGCTAACAGTGTCAGGCACAGCTGCTGTGCTGTGGGGATCTATGAAATTGTGGTGAGTTGACCCTGTCTGAATGTCAGGTGCCCACCAAAGCTACTCTATCACTCCCTTTCTCAGCTGGACAGGGGAGAGAAAATAGGAGGGATCACTCACTAAATACTGTCACAGGCAAAACAGACTGAACTTGGGGAAATTAGTTTAATTTATTACCAGTCAAATCAGAGCAGGATAATGAAAAATAAAAGCTCTTAAAACACCTTTCTCCCAACTCCTCCCGTCTTCCTAGGCTCAACTTTAGTCTTGATTTCTCTGCCTCCTGCCCTGAGTGGTGTTGGAGGGCAGAGAATGGAGGTTGCGATCAAGTCATCACACATTATCTCTGATGCTTCTTCCTCCTCGAGGGGAGGAAACCTTACTCTTGCCCTGCTCCAGCACAGGGGCCCTCCCACGAGAGGAAGTTCTCCATGAGCTTCTCCAATGCAAGTTCTTCATGAACCG
>NW_009714354.1:7914-47578 GCF_000703405.1 Apaloderma vittatum | reverse complement strand
CTTCCACCAAATGCAGTGCTTGAGGAACAGACTGCTCCACTGTGAGTTCCCTGTGGAGCCACAGCTCCTGCCAGCAAACCTGCTCCAGTGTGGGCTCCTCTCTCCATGGGTCCACAAGTTCTGCCAGGAGCCTGCTCCAGGGTGGACTCCAGCATGGGGTCCTCCAAGGTCTGCAGTGAGGTTTGCTAAATGCTCAGAGCAGAGCTTTGGAAAATCCAGCTGCCTAATTTTCCTGATGCCTAAATGGAAGGTGAGCTCCACCAAGGATCTCATTTTAATTACGGGTCACTGGGAGCATGCTTGTAAATAACATGACTCCCTGTACGTATGCTGTATGCCCCTGCTTTTAAAATATTCATCAGACTTCTTAAACTTGGCATGCACTATGTATGTGCTAAGACACTAGAGCAAAATTTTACAGTGAAGGAGGTTAAAAAAATGAAATATGTGTAATTGACTGCACGTATCTGTAGAGCACAACGTGTCTGCTTGCATAACTGATAACACCTTTGGGCACAAAGGTTATCTGTAATATTGTTCTTCAGGCAAAACTCCTTGCTGACTTGAAAATTAGAATGAATATTTAAACTGAGCCATCCAGTTGGGATGGAACGAAAGAGCTATTAGAAAAGGTGCTCTCAATTCTTCTCTAGGAAAGTTAAATGGTGAATATTTTGTAAATCTTTATAATTAAACAATATTAACAGTTAAAGCAATTAACAATTTATATATGCCTCTGGCAGTTCCATTTTAAATTCACAATGCCACTGTATCTGGAAAATCCTGCCTGATAGTCGCAGTAGATGAAAATGTCACAAGCATCCTAGGAGTTTTGTTATGTTACAGATGAGGAAACAGCAGAGAAGCAGAAACTGGATGCCTGGAAATGTTTCTGCACTTTATGTTCTTCTACACAGTAAGTGTACAGAGTGGCTGTTGTAATTTTTGTAGCAGTCACTGGTAGTGAATCTGCCATCTAACCAACACGCATCGGTGCAGTAGAAGCTCGTGGCCACCACTGAATGGTGGAGAGTGAAGATCTTTAGTCTGAGCCAGAGGACTTGCTTAGAATCTCTCTGTTTGATCTCTGACGTTTTCCAGGACGCAGCTACCATTTCAAAACTTTGGCCTGTTGTCGTTCTTGGGGGAAGCAGGTACTGAGCATGTGTCTGGTTGTTCAAAGGTGGTATATTCCTGACACTAATGAAGGGAGAAGACTGCAGTTCAGCTGTGCGATGTGATGTTCGATGAGCATATTTGTTATCAGCTGGCACTGTGCAGTCAAACCCATCCGGTATTCCACGGGGACTGAAGGACGTGTGTAAAAATCATGGTTGTATCAAAGGTCAGAATAAATAGTCTTATTAGGCTTCCAAGGCTTTGAAATCAGAGGCTGAATACCTGATGGCTTGTAGCATGTGCGTGTTTAAACACGTGACACAGGCTCACCTTCTATATAAAAACAGTCCAGTTAAGCCTTGCATTTTTTTTTTCCCTTCTCCTCTACTTCCACCTTTTAGTAATCCCCTTTCACTGCATGTAGAATGCTTTCATATTTTGTTTTAACAGGACTCAAGCATTTGAATTCCTGTTTCATGGACTGGAATGACTCCTGTCCTGTAGTGGCTGCCGGAGCTGATACGAACTACTTTTACAGGCTGACCTCACTGCATCTCATTCCCTTTTTGAGTTTCCTCACACAGTCTCTTCTTCTGTAGCGTAGAAAGATTTCTTAGGCCAGTGATCACATAAATCTGTTGGATTTTTTGTTTGTTTAGTTTATCTGGGGTTTTTTTGGTGGTGTTTCTTTTTTTTAGCTATCTCGTTTCTTGAAGTATATTGTGTGTCTAGGGTTGCGGTGACAGGTGTGGAGTCAAAGGGTATGTGACTTCAGTGATCTGCAAGATCAAAAGTAATTTTCCAGGATACTGCCCTGGTACAATGTCATCTTTTTGATAAGCTGTAGAAATAATGAAAGGGGAAGAAGTCATGAATTCTTGCAGTTTCTCAGTGTTGGTGTTAATCTGCTGTATCCTAAATGCACAGGCGCCGTACTGTTTAGTTTTGCTGGGACTGCTCTGAATCATAGCTTACAAAAAAACTGAAACCATGTGAAATACTTGAGATTTGAGCAGTGCATGCTTTCTTTACTCTGTTGCCTTTCACTTGAATGATAAATAGTGCACAGACAACGAAACTCAAACCTGTGTTGAAGCCCCCAGAATGTTATCCCCTCTTCTAAGCTCCGGCAAAGCCTGTAAATCCATCTGTTGGATAAAATTAAACCTGTTAGACAAAACTGGAGAATTAGCCAAGACAGAAAGCAAAAACACCAGGGAATTAAAACAAACAAACAAAAAATAACAACAAAACAGAAAAACTCAAACCAACCAAACAAAGAACCACAAATAAAACCCCCAAACAACCAAAAAACGCCCCGCAAGAACAAAAAAAAATCATCAACAACAAAACCAAAGGGGTTTGCAGTGGCTCTGTGGCTTTTTGCACCCCTGCCTCCTGTTTGCCCTTATTAGGAAGCTTTTCCTGAAGCATCTGAAAGCGTGGACCCCCAGGAAAGGGCTCCTTGGTTGCATCCCCCCATGTATACCTGAGCAAACTGATCCTCTTTGCCTGTAACGGGTGGATTTCCCAGAGGCGTATTCTGGAATGAGCAGCTGTTCTCGTCTTCTTCAGCCTTCCTTCCCTTGACCCCAAACAAAGAGATTTATCTTTGCCCACTAAATGAACACTGTCAAAGTTCACCCAAAATGAGATGGACATGACAGGCCGTGGCTCAGAGAGATGGACACCTGCTCGTGTCACATTGCTGTCATGCTCATGTGTGCCTGAGAGCTGCGATTTAAAACTTCCAGTATGCTGGACAAAAGTAATAATAGAAATAAGGGATTCAGAACTGCGTGCTGCTAAGGGCAAGAGAGGAAGGGTACCATAGGCATCACTGTGGGGTGAAATTTTTGGATGTCTCCAAACAAGTAACTTGTTTTAGGCTTTGGGAAAGAGCCGAAGACCTGTTGTGTGCAAAGATCTTTATCAGACTGTTTTATTATTATTATTTATTTGATTGTTTATTTTTAAGGATTGTATTGTGTGCATAGTTTCATGATGAGCCGCAAAGAATTATTATTTTATTGTTGCTGTTGTTACTCTAATGCTTTAACAGTCTAATCAAATAATGGACAAGGGCTTATTTCTCAGTTTAAAGCAATAATCCAAACTGGCCAGTTTCTGTTGGAGGTAATTACACAAGCAGTAAAATCGACAGGCGTGGTGATCTGCCTGGTTCCTTTGATGCAAAGCTCTTGCACTGCAGTTGTATCTGGAAAGCGAACTGTCACCATCCCGGTTCCTGCTTGGGTGGCAACGTGTGGTGTCAGTTGTGGGGACTGGTTCCTCCTTGGTCTCACAGCTGCTTGGGATTTTTATTTTATGTTTTAACGCCGTATTTGTTAATGGGTTGCAGACTGTTTTCACTCGATGATCCGTGGTGTGAGTTATTGCTCTGATTACTTAAGTTTCTTAATCATATTCTTCATATACGGTGTGATATTTTTTTTTTTTTTTATTTTTTTTAGACTAGAACCACATGCTTGCACAAAGCTAAGCATGGCTAAAGAGAGAAGAAGTTAGGCAATAATAAAACTAAAACCTGGCTGAAATTACAGGATGAACAATAGGTATCTGTCAAGAGAGTAGTTTTGCTATTACAGCTAGAACAGGCTAGACAAGAGTCATCTGATCCTATAGCAAATTGCAGGTGTAATGAAGGCTTTTTAAATAACTTAGGAGACAGAGCTAAGTTTAAGCTAAAATAGATTCTAGTTTAGACAAAGCCTGACAAGTCGTGGAGCCTGGTTATTGTTAGGAAGCTTGAGGTCAACTGCTGACCCTTGACAGCAGCAAACACTTGCTGCTGGCCCAACTCCGAACTTCCAGAAAACAAGTTGTCACCAAGAAATTATTTATGTAGAGTTGTGGCATAGCTGTTCTGTGACCTCCCTGCGTTTAGAGACAGATGCCATCTTGTCTTTCTGTATAAGAATTAGTTTGAGATGAAGGTGAACGAACTTATCATTTGCAGAGTAGAAAATGGAATTTGAAGTCCTTTCAAGCCACTACAGCTGCAAGGAAGAGAGGTTCATCTGCTGTCCTGTTCTGACCCTTCGTGCTTCCGCACTATCTTCCCGAGTTTCTGGGAGATGACTGTGGTGAGGGAGGGCTGCGTCGTTGCGAAAAGATGGTGCTCGAAGGTCAAGCTGATCTCTCTAGGCATTAGCGGGTCCAGATGCCAAGCCAGTTTCTGTGGGAACAGTGGAAATATTTATTACTGAACACCACTGGCAGTTGCCTGGTGACGATTCTGTTAAAGCAAGCAGCATTATCTTTCTTGGGGGAATATACGATGCAAGCAAGCTGGTCCTTGGTGACAGAGTGCTGTTTAATGTGAGCTGAACATTTGCCTCACTACTATTTTAATACGGTGGAAACACTGTCACTGCTTAAAATACATACTGTGTTTCTTTTATACTTGTACAAGTGTTATGTTAGCTAGTGAATGGTGGATAATTGCCTTTTACTACAATCCTCTTTATATAGTCAACATGAAATACAAGAGACATGTTTTATTAGTTGTGAAATAGCCAAGTTGACTTCCAGGCTTCTGCCTAACTTCATTGTTTTAAAATATTAATCATCCTTGAAATATTTATAGTATTTGCTGTTCTTGGCAATTTGTATTACCTGCAGCCATGCCACCTTTTCCGTAGTGGAACAAGTGTTTGAGGAAGGCTTTTCCTGATAAAAAAGGGTGGCTGTTTTATGTATCTACTACAGTGCTTTCATTAGCAGCAATGTATTAAAATCAGGAGTATTAAGTTCCCCATCCGATGACTGACCAATGTATAAGCTGAGAGAGGGTGAAATTCAACCTTGCAAGGACTGTATACACCATTTAATTCTTGCCTAAGCCATTACAGAGTGCAGAGGTCTGTGTGTGGACCCAGTTCTTTCATATCTGAACTTCACACTAAATAAGGAAGGAGATTTTAAAGGGATTTTCTAATAACGATTTTTTTATTTCTGCAGTTTTTTCCAAGTATGTCTGCTGCTTTGTGGAGGGTAACAGTATCTTCTACTATTTCCATTTGCCCCTCCTACCAAAGCACGCTTCCCTTGGACAGGCAACCCTTGGCTGTCTGCACAGCTCGAGTTGCCCTGAAGCTGAAGCAATAGGATTCATACTATGGAAGGCAGATAGAGACTTGGGCCCACATCAGTGCACGAATAGTTATCCCTTCCTACGGGCTTCTTAACACATATGACATAGAGCGGCAGCAAAGGAAAAGGGGTAGTTGTGTTACCCTTTAGGCCTATAACCTCTGATGCTTGTTTCATGTGTAACCATTTCCTGACAAGACTGGTTTCTGATCTCTAGTGACCAGCTCTGCAAGCTCTGATTTTTTTTTTTTTTTCTGTAGCGTTAATTAAGCCATAAGATGTGTCAGCATGTGAATTACAGTGTAGTAATTCACGCCCAGCACATTCAGACACAAAGATGAAGGCCAAATGGCCTCTGTGCAGCTAAGTGTGAATTAATGTACCATAATTTAATTCCCATTATGTTTTACTGGGATTATAAAAATGTTTTTGTTAGTGAACTTGTTAAAGAAAAGTTGCTTTTTAAGAAATGGAATGCAAAAGTACAACACAGGTCTTGTCACAAAGAGAAGTAAGTATTCACAGAATCACAGAATGTTAGGAGTTGGAAGGGACCTCAAAGGATGACCTAGTCCAACCTCCCTGCCAGAGCAGGATTAACCCTAGGTAATGAACAGGTGGTGTGGTGCAGACATCTCCTGTCTAAAAAACTGACCTAACTGTTCATTTCATGTCGTCTGCCAAACAGTTGCTAAGCAGGTTGACTAGATTTATTTGTTCCTGACCTGGTCTTGGTTTTAGGAAACCTTAACTTGCAACCAGCTTCTCAAGCCAGCTAATCTTTTTCCAGTTCAGGTTATGCAAATGTGCACATCACATTCTTCCTGTGACCAGCACGTTAGTTTTCAATCCTAGTGAGTGCTGAGTTAGTGCTAGAGAGGGCTAGAGAAGACTAGCAGCATGAAAGAGAACCAGAGGGACCAAGCTGGTGTGCCTGTTCTGCTGCGTGTTATTGGGAAAAATAAGCCAACCTAGAAAGTGTCCTGGGTGGTCCTGGTGAGGAAAAATGAAAAGACAATGAATGCCTTAACAATACTTCTCTATAGTTCTTTGTATTTCTACAAACCTCTGCTACTCTTTTTTGTTGAAGACAAAAGACAAAGCTCATGCAATTAAGATTGCTTAAGAGTTGCCAGGATAAAATCTTCTCCCCAGTGAATTGTTTTTAAGTAAATCACAGAATCACAGAATGTCAACGGTTGGAAGAGACCTCAAAAGATCATCTAGTCCAGCCCCCCTGCCAGAGCAGGATCACCTACAGTAGGTCACACAGGAACATGTCCAGGCAGATTCTGAGTGTCTCCAAAGAGGGAGACTCCACAACCTCTCTGGGCAGCCTGTGCCAGTGCTCTGTCACCCTCACAGGGAAAAAGTTTTCTCTAATATTTTTGAGGAACCTCCTATGTTCCAGCTTGAACCCATTGCCCCTTGTCCTGTCATTGGACGTTGCTGAAAGGAGACTGGCTCTGTCCTCCTGACACTCACCCTTGACGTATTTATAAACATTAATGAGGTCACCCCTCAGCCTCCTCTTCTCCAAGCTGAAGAGACCCAGCTCCTTCAGCCTTTCCTCATAAGGGAGATGTTCTGCTCCCTTCATGATGTTTTTAGCTCTACGCTGGACTCTCTCCAGCAGTTCCCTGTCTCTCTTGAGCTGAGGGGCCCAGAACTGGACACAATATTCCAGATGTGGCCTCACCAGGGCAGAGCAGAGGGGCAGGAGGAACTCTCTCGACCTACTAGCTACTCCCCTTCTATACACCCCAGGATGCCATTGGCCTCCTTGGCCACGGGGGCACGTTGCTGGCTCATGGTCATCCTGCTGTGCACCAGAACCCCCAGGTCCCTTTCCCCTATGCTGCTCTCCAGCAGGTCAGTCACAAACCTGTACTGGCACATGGGGTTATTCCTTCCCAAGTGCAAAACTCTACACTTGCCTTTGTTGAACTTCATAAGATTTCTCCCTGCCCAACCCTCCATCCTGTCCAGGTCTCTTTGAGTGGCAGCACAGCCTTCTGGTGTGTCAGCCACTCCTCCCAGTTTTGTGTCATCAACAAACTTGCTGACAACGCTCTCTAATCCCACATCCAGGTCATTGATGAATATATTGAACAGGAGTGATCCCAGCACTGACCCCTGAGGGACCCCACTAGACACAGGCTGCCAGCTGGACTCTGCCCCATTGACTACAACTCTCTGACTTCTTCCCTTCAACCAGTTAGTGACCCACCTCACTACTTGGTCATCTAGACCACACTTCCTCAGTTTACCTATGAGGATGGTAAGGGAGACGATGTCAAATGCCTTACTGAAATCCAGATAGACCACACATACACTGCATGGCCACCATGATTATGTCTTCATAAGAGGAATGAAGAGCACAGATGAGGTGCTCAGGGACATGGTTTAGTGGTGGACCTGACATGGCAAGGCTTACGGTTGGACTCGAGGATCTTAAAGGCCTTTTCCAAGTGAAACAATTCTGTGATTCTCCAAGCAGCCATGTACTTGGCACATTGTTCATTGACATGACAGGATCTCTGGGGTGGTGCCTGGCTGTCTCTTTTGCTTGAAATTCAGGAGGATGTTGATTTTATTCACCCACACTGATCCTGATGTGTCTGTCCCGCAGCAGTCCCTGGCTAGCAAGCACTGCTAGCTAGCTAGTCTCGTCCCTGCCTAGTCGTAGCTAAGCACAGAATAAATGAGCAGTATCTATTAAAAATGGGCTCTTTCAAGAGACTTACCATTTGAATGGGTTTTACTCATGGACTCAGCAGCTTCTAGCTGATCAGCATGTTGATGGGGCCAAGGCTGTTTCTCTTTTAGTGGGTATCTGTATTTTAGGAATATTATAGCGGCCCAGTGAAAAAGCACGATAATTTTCCATGTAAGCAGTAAGTGTGGGTGATAGGATTACTATGGTTTGGCTTTAAAGGTAAATACTCTTAACAGAAAATGAAACAAACAAAAAAACTGCCTGATTTTTCCAATGAGCAGCATCAAAATTATCTTTTTTTGCATCGTTTTGGAGTTAATAATCCCAAGCCAACCAGGACTGAAGAATGTAGTACGTCAAAGCTGACTAATATGGGTACAGAATGTTAGGGGTTGGAAGGGACCTCTGAAGATCATCTAGTCCAACCTTCATCCCAGCATACCTAACCACTACACCACAGCCTCAAGTGCTAGATCTACTTTTTTTTTAAACACCTCCAGGGTTGGTGACTCCACCACCTCCCTGGGCAGCCTGTTCCAGTGCCTCACCACTCGTTCAGTAAAGAACTTCCTCCGAATATCCAATCTAAACTTACCCTGATGCAACTTGAGGCCATTTCCCCTTGTCCTGTCATTAGTAATTAGAGAGAAGAGACCAGCACCAGCCTCACTACAGCCTCCTTTTAGGTAGTTGTAGAGGGCAATAAGGTCTCCTCTCAGCCTCCTCTTCTCCAGACTAAACAAACCCAGTTCCCTCAGCCGCTCTTCATAGGGCATGTTTTCCAGCCCTCTCACAAGCCTTGTTGCCCTTCTCTGCACCCGCTCCAGCACCTCGATGTCCTTCTTGTACTGTGGTGACCAAAACTGGACACAGTACTCGAGGTGAGGTCTCACGAGTGCCGAGTACAGGGGCATGATCACCTCCCTCCTCCTGCTGGTCACACCATTTCTGATACAGGCATCTCTTAGCCAATACCCAGAGGTAACATGGAGAACCAGGAGTATTTTCATGTCTGCAATTATCTCTGCAATTATCTCAGCTTGTCCCTCGTCTTCCTGGACATGTTGGATACTCCAGAGGGAGTGGTGTGGAGCAAGCAGAAGTTGAACAAGGCTGGTGCAGTAGAAAAATAAGACAGAAATGGTCAGCTTCCCTTTCTTCATCGCTGTGAACAGGGAGATGATTACCTGCCCACTCCTTGTTTGCTTTCACCTATTGTGTTATTACTTGAATGGGAAAATGGAGATTTGGCTAATTGCTAATGGTACCTAATATTTTTTTAATGCAAAACTTCCAGATAAAGCTTTTATGTGGCGAAGATGACAGGAAGGTACCAGAGGTTGGAGAAAAACTGTGCTGTTCTGGGCTGTGTGAAGGGGTTTGATGGTTTAAGCTGTTTGTCCTTTCCCAATACTGGGAGAAGTGCAGGACCTGCAGAGAGCTTCACAGCCAAAGGACGTGTGTAGTGCCAGAGAAGGGCCACCCTATCCAGCAGTGCAAGTGAGGAGCCATGGCCGGGTTTTGAAAGCGCAAAAGCTTGATGTGCCCATCCTTCTGATGCAGCTCTGTCACCTCTTTTTGGAATATGAATATACCCACAAATGGGATGTCACTCCTGTTTCTTTTCCAAGTAACTTCAGCTATGCTTAAACCATTGGAGTGGGGGAAAAATAAAAAAAAAAGCCTCTGAGAGTTGGCTGGCCCTAGTTCTCTCACCTATATAAGCTGGGAATGTTGAAGTACTTAAAGATAAAATGAGACAAAAGCGAGAGTGAGGGAATAAGTTACAGCCACCTTAATTCTTACACTGCCTTCTCAGCTGCTGCTAATGTGCTCCCTCAAGATCCAGGCAAATCTGCTGTTTTCCTGTGCTAGAAAGAACACCTTTGACCTAGCAAGAACAGCAAGCAGGAGCTCTTAATTGGAAATGAACCTGCTGACTCCCTAGAAGGAATCTCTAACACCCATTTTATCAACTCTGCAGTCATGCTGAATGAATCTTGGAGCCATCTGATGTTTATTACCCCATGGCACGTTCACTGTTGTTCAGTTGGTTCCTTTAGCGATCGTGATTTCTTGAATTTGTTATATTGTTTGGTAATGTGGTTTTATTTGAATTTGGATGACATTTCCTGCTGCTCAACTAGCAACTCATCTGGGAAAGATGCTCTGGGAAGGGAAGAAATTAAAAGCACGTTGGAGAGTTCAGAGGCTTTTCTCCACTTTGAATTTCTCTGATTCCAGGAAATTGTTTGGCGCTGGGCAGGCCCCCCCCAGATATCCCTCCCAGTGCCTGGCAGGACCGTCTTTGTTCTCTCATGAATCTGATCCAAGCCATAGGATGCTCAGTCGGTTTTTAGCCAACGCTGCACAGATGCTGTGATCTGTCCATCACAGAGCTTGTAGGATTGGGCTGGTGGGGTTTTAGTTATGGTGCAATATTGAATGTTGCCATAAACTCAAGGAATTATAGTCAGAGCAACATCTACTTTTATGTATTTCCTTGTGCTTCGTTGGGTTGGGCTGCTTTCAGCAGTGCCCGATAGTGTTGGGTGCCTTGCTGCACACCCCAAGGTGTGAGTGTGTTTCATGTAAGATTCACAGGTGCTAAAGGTCCTCCCCGGTCAGTCTGTGCATTAGAGTGGGAAGAAGAGGAGGTAAGGGCTAGAAATACATAATTTGAGTATCGTCACTGCCTTCTGTGCGGTAACCTGTAGAAACTGAGATGCCTGATAGATTTTTTTAGAAGCACAGTCAAATTGATGATTATTCTTAAATCTCTGGAGTGGGGAGACATGAATAGATGGCATTTTAATACTGAGGTTTTTGGGGTTGATCCATATCCCACAGCAAGTTGATGATTCCATGTAAACATACTTTGAAAATGGTCTGCTCAGCTCAGAGGGGTTATTTCGGGGAAAACTGGAATGTAACATTGAAGACATTGCGCCCTGGGCTTGTCTTTGCCCGATCTCTCAAATTGCAGTGCTTGCAGGGAGTTGACCAGTTTGTGGGCGTTTCCTCTGCCTCAAAAGCTGCAGCATTGCTCTCAGTTCTTGGTTTCTTGGGAGACTGTTCCCCTTCAAGCTCTTCTAGGAACAATTAGTAGTCATCAGTGCTGCTAATATTTAAATGAGGATTCCCCCCCACACACACACTCCGAAGCTCTTGTTGCTGAAGGTCTGTCTCTAATTTTTAATTCACAGTATTTTGTTTCTATTACTGAAATGCTGGAGGCTGTAGTAAGAGTTGATTTACTATCAAGAGAGCAGATGACAAAAAGAAAACTGGTTTTGGTATGTCAATCTTGTGTAATATTCCTCTCTCTAGCGGGGTGGAGGGGGACATACACATGTTGGTTGGTGAGCAAGGCAGGTAGGCTGGCTGTGCTAGTTGCATCGAGTCAGCATGGGGCTGGGAGCTTAGCTCCTTTGCCTTTCAAGGTGCAGGTGAACAAACCTATGTGGCAATGTCTCTGTGTGCATGGTCATAACTGTGCCAGCTTGCTGGGTATGTCTCCAAAATGCATAATCTCCCTTCCCCTAATGTGTGCTGGAGGGGAGCATTGGGCACTCGTGCTGACAGGCATTCCTGCGAGTAGGTATCTGCTTTATTCCTCCGCTGGAGGCACGGCTCTACTTTGCAAGACAGGTTTTGTGGCCAAGTCCGTTTTATCACTTAAAAAAACATTTTACCAGCATCGCTGCTCACTTCTATGTGTGTGTAATTTGCAGCATGTTGTAAGGAAGAATGCCTACTTGTAATAGTTGTAGGAGAATCCAGGTCACTAAGTTTATTTTTGTGTTTATGTAGTTATATATGTGTGTGTGTGTGTGTGCGCTTTAAATACAATTTTCACACTGCATATATAAATAAATGTATAGAGTACTGGTTTATCTAAGCTTGGAGTAATTCAAGGAACTTTTAACATGCCTTCATTTCATTGACGTGACTTGGAATCTGGCCTGTCATTGTAATTCATAGCCTTATAGGCATATGCAGTTAAAATTCTTACTATTAAATGTTACTCTGGGGGAATTCTGAGGACTGAGAAATCTAATAATGTTTAGTTGTTTTCTTTAATTTGATAGGAAAAAACCCACAAATAAATAATTTGTCCTCTTGGTCAGATGCCAAATACATAATGAATTTGTATCATCAGCAGACACCTTAGAGTCTCAGAGCTCTGCTGACAAAAGTGCTTGGAAGTCACATGTTACAGTATCAGACAGTCGTAAAAAAAATTTAAAAAGTACTTGCTTACCTTTATGCTTGTGTCTGACAAAACACATTTGGATGTAAATTTGGGGAGCCGATGAGCTCTTATTTATGATAAGCTATTATGGCATGTCCTAAGCATTTCTACCTCTCCAGACATAGGGCAGTCGCTGTGAGGCACCACGAGCGCACCCGTGCAGCCTGACAGCCTCCGTCCTCGTTTCAGATCACACGCCTGCACTCGCAGGAGCCTCGGGTTAAAAAGGTGGAAGACATTACGATGGAGGGGATGAGGCACAAAATGGATGAACCTGGATGCTCTGTTTAGTGTCCTTGGGGAGCTCAAAAATGGGGTTGAGAAACCACAGATGGTTTAGGCTATTTGCTGTATGCCATGACTTGTGGCACGGGTGCCAAAAGCTTCCTGGCAGGCCCTGGGAGGTGAGACTGCTCTGTTGTGATGCCGGTCTTGATGTGGACTCACATTTAATCCTGTGCTCTCTTTGCTCCAGCAATGCTTGCCGTCACTCATGTACCTATGTAGTATCTGAGGATGTTGAATTGTGGTCTTTACTGTCTAACTAGCCAGCAGTTCTTGCAAAGCATAGTAACTTAATTATTTAGAGTCTGCACTGATTAGCCTCACATCTTGAGGCTATGCAGACTCTCAGTCATGGAACATCTGGTGACAACCCTGTTTCTTGGGGCCCTAGTCCTTGCACAAATACAGCCTTTTCCTTTTTGGATAGTAAATATATGACAGATGTGAAATTCTCCAGCTCTTGGGGGAGTGCTGACATGTTGAACTTCATTATCCCTTGTTGGCCAGTTGGCAAAATGCAATCAAGAATAACTTTCAAGGAGGGCTGGCGTATCCAGTGTCACTCTGGAATGCTACTACGGTGAGAAGCTTAAAGAAGGACAAGCTTAGGGCACAGAAAAGTTGATATAAGGTCTGTCTAGCATTCATGAAAATGCAGTGCATTTGAAAGGGTGACCTTTGAAGTCGGTTGGAGCTGTGAGGTACAAACCTCTGTGAGAGTTAGGCTTACAACCAGTTTAGGTGCCAAGACCATTTTAGTACACTCCACTGCAGTGTGGGATTTTTTTGGGCGGTTTACACTGGGATATGGAAATCTGCATATCTGAAGGAGATGGCAACTGCAGAGCTGCCAAATGTTCCTCAGTTTTTATAAATATATTTATTGGCGGTTATATAGTGCTTAAACCTCTGCAGCATTACGTGTGAAGCCAAATAATAAGATGCATAGCAGGCAAATGTACTACCTGGAAAGTAATAGAAATGCTAGTTAAAGCTGTGGGGAAAGATCTACTTAGAGCTGCAAAGTAATAGTACAGCTAGTTAGACCTATGGAAAGAGTTAGAGCAAAGGTATTTTTTCTGGGGAAGCCTGGGGGAATTTTTTAGTTTAAAGCTGACTATGTGGTTTTGACAACATTAAATAAAAATAATAATAATAAAAATATCTATTTTGACTTGGAGTTTGCTGGAGTGTCTCAGGTGAGTTGCAAATCCCATGGCTTTTGGTATTCTCTCCTGGTTGGGCTCTTTGAAATGCATTTTCTGGGGTGACCCACCTTCTCTTAGCGGGCTAAGAGAGGAGGTGCTGGACAGTTAAGCTGTGCAAAATGAAGACCATATATGCAGACAGTACAAGTTCTTCAGTTCTTCAGCGGAGAGGTTGATCAAGTTCTGGTTTTATTAGGTAAAAGATTTCAAAGTGAAGTTTAGGAGAAAATCATGCAAAGAAAGTGAATGAACTGTGAAAGCTACATATTTCATGCCAGTAAAATGATGTGCATGTATAGTAGAGAGAGTGAAAGATTTTTCTCATGCAGAGATCCTTAACTAACTTACAAACATTGTGATCAACTTTTTTTTTTTCCCCCCCTCTCTCACCTTCATTCCCTTCCTGCTTCCCAAACAAGGAATGGAGAACCCAACACCCATTCTCCCCCCTCTCCACCCCCTTAAAATACCAATCCCAGCAGATCATCTTGTCTGTGGAGAATTGTCAGTGTTCCTCAGAGACCATCTCCACGGTAACTTTGTTTGCGAAAACCTCAAGGGGATGCTGCCCTTCAGACTTTGTTCTGGGAAACAAAGCTTTTTGCTTTATGCCCTCAAATACATTGCATTATAATGCTTGGAGTGTATCAGAGCGCTCGCTTGAACCCTGCAGAACGCTCGAGCCCGTCACGCTGAAGTGGGGCAGGATTGAATAGGTGTCAATAGGATGTCTTGCTGGCAAATGTAAGCGCTTATGTGCGTTCGGTGACATTCAGTGAAGCAAGACACTGGCTTGAATACAGAGGTATCTGATTTAAAAGCACGTTCTTTGTTTCAAGGGCTGTGCTTTCGGAACAGTTCCTCTCTCCGTATTGTTCCTTGCCGAGTATTAATTGATGGATGGTTAATTAATTGACTCCCTTTCAAATTACAGGGCTGTAGTAAATAATTTATTACTTTACTAGGAGGTTATGTGACAACTGAGATTGTTGGCATGGCACATGTCATCTGTCCCGTTAGTAGGAAGAAAGGAACATAAGAAAGCTTCCTACTTAGCTCTTCTGTGTGTCTTCAGTGCACATCACACGCTGACAGCAGGAAACTTTTCCTGACCTACCTGTGTCCAATGAAGAAAGACCTGAAAAGTCAGGAAACTTGTCTGTCCCTCTATGTTTAGGAAATAGCCTTAAGAGACTTCTGGGGTGGTCCTTGGAAGGAGGGATACTTGTTAAACCCACTTGATCATTCTGGAAAGATAACTTGTTTCCTGGGCAAAGGAAATAATGGAGACGTTTCTGTTTTGGTTTCTTTCCTTCACTGGAGAAGCTAGTAGGGTCTGTCTCCACTGCCAGGCTGCTTGGTTCTGTGAAACTTGCAGAAATTGAATCATTTTTCCTTTTTACCAGACAAGGTACCAGATGAACAACAGCCTAAAAGCAGTTGGGGGATACTGTACAGCAGACATGGTCTGCACGCTAATGTTAGCTTTAATATCCTGGAAAAACAAGCCAAAACAAGTGGGGGGAAAAAAAATAAAAATCATCCCTTCTGGTATGCAGTTGGCTCATCACTGCCTGCTGCTTCCTTGTGTGGATGGTGTGTGCTGCCCAACTTCTTCCCCTTCTCTGCATCAGAAAGGCTTCTCTGGCCTTGCCTGTGGGAAGGGACCTGGGGGCTGTCGGTGTAACCGTGCAGGTTTGGCCCAGCAGGGCAGAGACCTCGCCGAGACATCTGCTTCTCCGTGTGACCCTTCCAGCACCAGTTGTTGTTATAGCGTTGGCTGCCGATTGCTTCGAGGCTGTCGGCAGCGCTCAGGGCTGGGCAGGAGGAGGACACTGTGGAAGCCTTTTCACAGAGATGTGGGGGGCTCTGCGAGGCAAATGCTACAGCACCATTAAAATTACGTAACGATGCTGTTGAAATGAAACTCTGTAGGGTGCTATTACAGATAGGGCTTCGTTTTCACCAAGTTTCTGGACTTGACACCAGTTTCCTTAATTTGACACCTCTTTGTTCAAACAGAATATCAAAATGGCACTTAAATTACACTGTGAGTGAAGAACTTAATAATAACCATGCAGTGTAATGTGTTTAAATTAAAGCACTGTTGTTTCAGTCTGGGGTTTCAGATTTAACTTTCAAATGGTTTTCATCTCCCTATTGCAAATCTGACAGATGCCTTTTATTGGTGGAAGGTTGTAAAGAATATTTTCATTTACCTGACCTGAAGGACACAGAGTTTATTTGAGTTTGGGCGGGAGTTTGCAGCACAGTGAATTAGCAGTAAACTGATACTTTAGTTCTTGTGTGTTTTTAAAAATAATTCCTCCTAGGCTTTGAATTTTATTTTTTAATACCATAATGAATTTATACATAGCACTTTTTTTTTTCTGTTCCAAAGAAATCCCATTTTCTGTTCAGTAGATCATATGGAAATTTTCAGAGACTAGTTGGCAACACTAAAAAAAAAATTGTAAAATAGAAACAGAGTAATGTTATTTCATATTCCTTTTGGATCATAACTTGAATATCTTGAATTTCACATGTGTAGAATATTTCAATATTTATTTGCAATGTAGACACATGGTGCGTCGTTTACCTTGTGGATATGCTTGATATTATTAGTATTTGTATCCTGTGCTGTTTTTCTTTTATTCTGCCTTTAAGTCTGCTGCTGCTACAAGCTTAAATTTGCAAAGGTAATAGTGAGAAATTGCAAAATGTTAAAATCTGAGTGTCCTTGGCATGGTGAATCTGACTAAAAAAGCCTCCACTGCTGAGAAGCTATAACTTTATCACGCTTTTACTTTAAAGTCTTAAGAGACAAAAACTTCTTGCTGGATAATTGTAGAGTATCTAGCACAACATCTTTGTAGGCTGGGTACTGTCTAAGTACTTTCTATTTTTCATTTAATTTAATCTTCTTTGTGCCAACATCTATTCCGCTCTGTCATTTGCTGCTATTTCCATCTGCTTTGTGGTGGTGGTGCAATCAACTATTTTATCTTCCCTGCAAACGTTTCTCTGTTAGATTTTTACGGATGCTGTGGTTTCCACTTGACAGCTTCACGTGGGGGATCTGCGGGAATGCGTCTGAAGTGTGGGCAGCTCTCCTTTTTTGGTAACAATGTAGTATTCTTACATGATATGTACTAAAACCTCAGAGTTGGCACTTGCAGATGCGAGCGGTGTTTTAATAAGTGAAAAGCAGAAGTTAGAGTGATGAATTTGAGGAGCGAATAGGCATCTGTGTGTCTTAGCTCTCCTAGCACAGAGTAATTTTTTGCAACTGTGGTTTCAGCTGCAATCTCTCCCTAAGGTCATTTAGCTGTGAGAGGGAAGCAAGGAATTGTCACAGTAATGCTGTAAATCTCCCTTTGGGGATGCCGCACAGCAGCAGCACGAGTGGGCACTATACCGTGTGCAGGATGGGGATGAATTTCTGAACGCTTTACGGAGTGCTTCAGGTGGAACCCTTCTTGGTCACCGGGTGCTTTCTCCTTGGGCAGTCCTCAGGTAGGAGAGAAGGCAAACAGCACCTGTAAAACTCTTGTGCCCTGTGAATCTCTCCCCCTTTTCACCGAGGCTCAGAGGGTTTATTCATTCGTTGATTAATCCATTTATTTTCAAAATGGGCTGCCTACTTTCTCTGACTAGTCTTGGATGATGATAAATTGAGGAGGCAGTACTTCTCAGAATAACACTCTTTTTGGTATCATTCCTTGCCCTAGGTGATGCTTTTCTGCCGGGTGGATAGTGTGATGTTAAGAGTGGTGTCTAAAGGGGAACAACAGCTGTTCTTTGTGGGCATCACTAGAGAATGGAGAGGAGACTCTTCACCAAGGAATCGAGATAAAAATGGCTAAACTCAACCTTGTTCATTGCACCCTAGTGCTTGCCAGAGTCTAAGCTGTCTTCCCATCTCTGTGGAGAATGCTCTTTGAGTAGGTCCAAGAAAATTGTCCAGGAAAAAAACCCCCAATGTTTCAAATAAATTCTACCCTTAACAGTTCTTATTAAGTATTTTTCGATTTTTGGATCAGCTAGTTTAATGGCAAGGAGGGCCACCATCGAAAACAGCATATAGGCATAGATCCCTGCTAAGATGCAAATAGTTACTGAAGTTCTTGATGTTAAAGACTTTCTCTAAAAATGCTGAAAACATTCACAGAGAGAATAATTCACTTGTGATTTTAAAAAAAAAAAAGGATAAAAAAATTCCTATTTTGAGGTTTGACATTTTTCCTACTGCAGCATGATTTTTCCCATTGGAGCCAGCTGTTGGCTGAATTTTAGTGGAGACATATTCAATATGCACTCGTTAAGAAAGTTCTGTATCATTGTGAGGGCTCCTGAAAACCTCTTACGTTTCATTTGCCCTTAGTGGATGGAAAAGAAAAACAAACCACATGAAAAATGTGATTTTTATGCTTGATGGCCAGGCAAAAACTTTGAGCAATATAAGAAAACTAGTTATTTCTTTAAAATAATTTGACGGTGAAGGTGTCAATTTTCTAACTAAGAGAAAGCTCCTAACCAGGAGGAAAACTCTTGACTAAAAGCAGCTTGGATTTGGATTAAACTGTATTTTGTCATGAGTCTAAATGGAATGTTTTCTTTTTTTTTTTCCCCCTCTCTTCTCTCCAAAAAATTAATCTTTCAGTCTAACATCCTCCTAGTTTATTTCAAAATAAACTTCCAGAAGGTACTTGACAACTTAAGAACTGCTTTTTGGTGACTAGACTATTTAAATGGAAAAAAAAATTAATAAAAATTGTTGTGTGTTAGGGAGAAAAAACCCTCGTCTCCTACATCACTGAAATCAGCATAATTGACTTGTATCTTGTGATATTTTGCAGCATGCCTTGCAGTAGTGTTCTTCTTAAAAGACCTGCTGTGTGGAAATAAGTCATTACCTTAGGCTTTCAACCCCTGTTTAAAAACATAAAAACTGTATTGCCCTCAGTCTAGCGCAGGGAGCCTTTTGAAGATATGGCTTAAAGTTACTGCTTCTCGAAGACACGTAAAATTTGACGTAGGTGCTTACAAATAATCATGTGCGTGTGTCTATGAAGTTCTCTCTCATGGTAAGCTTGTTTTTTCTTTTCTATTTGCTTCTTGTGAGGTTCATGCTACTCCAAAAATTAGAGTTGTGTGCCAAGGGTTGTGGTGAGTGAGGAGAGACTTAATTCTCTGGAGACACTGCCTTTTTTAACCTGAGTTACATGAGTAATGGGTTAGGCTGTAGAAGACACATGAGCTTGAGCGTGGGTGCAATGAAGCAATAGGGAAGTCTCCTGTACAGAGCTGGTAGGACTGGGCTGTTGCACACACAAAGCCTAAACCTTCAGTTACTTTCTCTGCTCCTTGCCTTTGCCTCCATTGCCACCGCCTTCCTCTTCCTCAGCCCTTCCCCTCTTGCCAGCCGCTCGTCGCTTTTGCTCCTCCTTGAAGGGCTGCTGGTACGTGTGGTGGAAACGTGAGCTGGGTCAGGGGGCTGGAGCAGCTAGGAAAAGTGATGAGCTTTGAGAGAGATTACAGGGTTTAAAATAAATTAAAATGAAATGAAATTGCCTGCCTTAGGAGGGCGAGGCAAATGCTTTCAAATTTAGGCTGTGCTGATGTGGACAACGCTTGAGGAATACATTCAGTCGATTTGACATCCTGGGGTAGCTCGATAAATGAATGCCACCACCTGCTAATGTTTGGTACCATTGGTTGATGACAGCATAGAGCAGGTTTTGGACAACCGGGGCAAAGGCATGCAGATGTATAAATTACAAGTGGTAGATGGAAGGCAGCTTTTCCATAATCTTAGAGCCTACTAGAACATAATAAACAGATTATAACTGGGCAGTAGCTAGCACCAAGTATATCCGAGGAGCAAAAGTGAATGCTTTATTTTTTGCTTTCTGGGCAGACTGTTTTTCAGTCTTGACTGCTAAGGCTTGTATGCAGAGGAAGACAGATTTTACGAGCATGAGAACTGCTCGTGTGTCACGTCAGATTTGCATGGCAGAGAGGCAGCAAACACTCAGTTGTCTCTTCTTGGTGGGTTTTGCATTTTGTGAGGTGATTTGGCTGTAGCGTTATTCTAGAACTATTGTACGACAAAGTTGGCCAGAGTGACTTAGCCAGAATAATCAATGGGGAGCAGCAGGAGGCCCCAAAGTCTTTCAAGACCTGTGGTGTCCAAGCAATGATCTCCTGTGTTCATGGGTACCAAAGACACACAAATGCATCCTTCTGTGATACACTTGATGGCTTTGGCTGACTAGGGCTGACAGCCACTGGCCTGTAAGCAAGACTTCAGAAGAATTCAAAGCTGATCTTTTTAAGATGTATTATTTCCTGCAAATTTTGTGGTACAACTGGCTACAAAGTATGTTTGTTATAGCGTGTATCTGAATTGCTGTTACTGACTTCCTCAGTCTTGAAAAATCAGTGTCCTCTAATGTAAACTCCTAAATGGGACAGTGCGGTGCAATCAGAAGACTCATGGAAAAACACACGCTCTTGATGCTAAGCAGCTGGTAGGAAAAAGAAATGAAAACACTTTTATGTGTACAGCAGCACTGAGGAGAGATGCCAGAAAGGTAAAGGAGTGTGGCATGTGTGTATTTGTCAACATAGATGTCTCTAGAAGTCTATTATTAATTAGAAAAGTGTTCCACTACAAATTATGAAAATTAACAGGAGACTGATTTCAGTTACTCTCGTTTGCTCTCATTAACACTTTAGCATAATGTGCACTTCAGTCAAATAAAGAATGGAACCTTTTTTTGTGCCTTTTGAGAGTGCCTCAAAAAGGGCCTTGATTTATACTCTAATTTTTAGCCTAATTAAAACTGATGATTAAAACATGCAAGTCCCTTAAGATGACTGTGCTCAAGTGATTTTTTTTTTGATTTTTTTTTTGTATAAGCTAAATAATATTTAATGTTCAGGGTAAAACTGTCGGAAACTGAAAACACAGCATCTCATTAAGTTTTGTATTTAAACTTAAGTAATTAACATCAACACCACCATTGATTGTGGGTATTATTGTGGAAGATCATACAGTTTCTGAAATCGCATGTGAGCACCTGTTCAGAAACACACTGCCTGGGACTTTTTACAAGAGCATCTGGTGATAGGACAAGGGGCAATGGTTTTAGACTAGAGCAGGGTGGATTTAGGATTTTAGACTAGAGCAGGGTGGATTTAGATTAGACATTAGGAAGAAATGTTTTACAGTGAGGGTGGTGAGATACTGGAACTGGTTGCCCAGAGAAGTTGTGGATGCCCCTTCCCTGCAAGTGTTGAAGGGCAGGTAGGATGGGCCTTTGAGCAGCCCGATCTAGTGGAAGGTGTCCCTGCTGCCCATGGCAGGGGAGTTGGAACTAGATGATCTTTTAAGGTCCCTTCCAACTCAAACTGCTTTATCATTCTGTGAATAACAGGTTGCAGCCCTCCTCTCTCCCATCTCACCCAGGAACTCATCAGACCTGACTGTGTGCCTGCTGTGTGTTTTGGAGAGGCAGTTTCTGTGTGTGTAGAAGTGCCCAACCAAGCTTTATCTTTGGGTCAGGTAATGATGAGAATGAAGGATATGCAAGAGCAGACATTCAATGTGACATCTTGTGGTTTTGCTGACTGGGTCTTATGCCATTTTAGGGTAATTGCTGCATTAAAGCTGCCCTTACATGCTGATGTAGGCCTTGATATGTTCTTGATTACACTCTTCCTCCATGCCTCATTTTAGAAATCTCAGATTTGTCATTGCTGTTTGAAAATGCAGCCTTGCTTTTGTCTGTCTGCATTTGTTTTTGCTGCTTCCACTCTAAGTACAGAAGGGTTTATCCTGCACAAGCGGGGCTCAGTCCCTCTCCTGCACATTCATAAGGCCTCTTCTTTGCAGCCAGACTACTCAAAAGAGCAGAAGACACCGAAATCTTACAGTGAATGGGACTGACCATACACTGGTCTTCCTTCTCCTTGATAATGTTGTTTCTAGCACTTCTAGGGACTGCAGAGGGGGCTCTCCATGTGCATGGCATCTGAGGAGATCCATGTATTGGATGGCAGGAAGAGGCAGGCCATCATACATGCTTTGCTCTTCTTGGTACCATGGCATGCTGCACAAGTCTGCAGGAATGAGCCCTTGGTGATGGTTTCCCAACCTGTGGCTGCTGTACAGTGTGAATATGTATTTTAAAATGCTGCACTAGCACTCCTGCTTTTTATGTGCTGCTGTCATATTATTTGAGATGAGGGCCTCTGTTTGGCTATCATACTTAGTGTGTGATTTTGTCTGATTTGATTTTGGTTAGTGGTTTAGACAAGCTGCATCCCATGACTTATGGATACAAGAGAGCAGGCAGAGCTCAGTCCTGTGAGGTGCTATAAAGAATCCTTTGCCAGAAGCAGAGCAACCTTTTTGCTGGATGGCTTTATATAGGAGCTGTGGGCAGCGTGAGTCTCGCAAGATGAAACTCTGAGGACTACAGCCATTATTCCAAATTTTCAAGACATTGCTCTGGGTCATATTATCTATGTGTGATGGGGCAAATGGGTATAGTTTCTGCTTGGGAAAGCAGAGACAAACATTAACTCCACTACCATTTTATAAAAGCTGTTGCAAACCACCTTTTGCTAGAAATGCTCATGCACAAGGAGAAGCAATGCCAAAATGTGTGTGGTGGACTGTTAGAGAATCTGGTGTCCACAGCATCTCCAGTCATGGGCAGGGTCTGTATTTAACCTGAGCAGCAAGAACTGTGCTTTAACGTTTTCAAATTATGTGGAGATTCACTGGGGGAATGAAAACTTAACCTTTCTGCCTGCATTACATGGGGGTGTTTGAAGGATTTTAAATAATGAAACCTGCTGAAAACAATTCTCTTCTATAAAGAGAATATAGCTGCTCTAAGTGCATAGCTGGTATAGTCTCGCGGGTGCTTTAGCTTGTCTACCTGCTTGACTGGGAACTGTGTTAAACAGACCCTCCACACTATATCTCTTAGATCCTTTACTCCTATAAATTGCTCACTTGTTCGTTCCTGGGCAGAAGTGGTCAGATTAACCCTTTTCGGAGGGCAATGAACAAACCTGTTCTGTGTGCTTCAGGGTCTTACCACTGCCTTTGCCATGCTGGTATCCAAACACATCTGAATATTACAGGGGCTGGTATGAGAGTCAGATGCCCTCTGCTCTTTGCCCAGCAAATGAGCTGTGATGACTGGAGCTTCCTCCAGTTTGGTTATACTGGTATTTTCTGTAGCTCTGAGATGGATGATGTGGCCAGGCTGTACATACGAAGGTAACCCTGCAAAACTGAGCGGCTGCCTCCACTTGACTTACGCAGAACATGATCCTTGGCCTGTCCTAAGCGCTTTGCCTTACCTGGCTGCTGGGAGAAGGTTGTTGCTGGAGCTCATGCCAGGAGCAGCACTAACACTTTGTGTGTGGATGACCATGTGGCAGTGTTCTGGCCTTGTTTAATTCGCTGGTATAACTGCAATCTCAGCATTGGGATTTATGGTTGGGTGGGGTTTTTTTTGGCAGCATTTGCTGCGTGTTGCATACGTTCTGCCATTGCCCTGTATTCGTGCATCAGAGGAGCGTGCCTTGGCCTGCACCGCCTGGCGATTCGCTCAGCTCCATGGTCCTGTGTGGGTTTGGAGGAGGTTCCCCTGCTGCACATGAAGCACTTAGAGATACTTGGGTTTTTTAACTCCAAAAAACCCTGTGTGACCCAGTGGTATCTGGAGGCAGCTCTGCTTTGCTGTGCTCTGCCTGGGTGAGCCGTGCCCTGCAGCTGCTGACTGACAGCTGCTCCGAGGCCTCAGTGTGACAGTTGACACTCCATCGAGTGGCACCGAACCAAAATCACCAAAGGAGACCAGGAAAGATGATCTGGAGAGCAACTGGTTGCCTGGGTCGCATCTCCTGCAGAGCTACAAATGCCACAGAGGCAGGGCCCTGCGCTCCAGGCCCAGCTGGCGTCCCTCCAAGGGAATCCCTTGGATGGGGCTCTGTCACCCTTTGGGTTTGCCAGCAAAACCTTCCCCCTGGCACAGCTCCTGCTGTCTTCCACACACCTGGGTTGAGATGCACAGATGAGTTTGCTTAACAGGCTCTTAGAAAATTTCAGGTGGCTTTTTAAGTAGCTGGTGCTGTTCTGTGATAGGGACGGGGAGGAGGATGGAGTAGGTGATACAATAAAAGGAATGAAAATGCGAATATGAGATTTTACTTTATCTTTTTTTAACGTGCATGTTTTCACACTTCACTTCCTTGAAAAATAGAAGGTTTTAGCCTTCTGTGCTTAATAGATTGCAATGAAATGTAGACGTGGATATCAAAACAGAATCTCTAATTTTGCTTATTTGAATGATTGTCCTTGAAACAAATTGTGTTTTCACTCTGTTTTATATCTAAAAGGAATTAATAATGCCTCATGCATTTGTCTAAAGTGTAATAGCCTTTTGTTACTGCTGCTCACTCTTCCTTCAAGGGGAGAATAGGTATTAATTCTGTGTAGCTTTTTGCATTTACTTACAGTTTAGCACTCCTTTGTACAGCAAGTGTTGGATTAGCTCAAAGCTTTCAGCATCACTGTTTGGCACTTTGGGACATGGAGACACCCTTTGAATAGGTGTAAATAGCAGTTTACATGCACGCTAAGTGTTGAGAAGCCTGGATTACTGGGAAGCAGCTTCTGAAACATGCCGTTTATTCAAGCTTTGTGGGAGAGAGCCCATGTTGTGTTGGTGGTGCATCACGTGCATCCACCTTGGCTGCTCCTTCCCTTGACTGCCAGAAGGAGTGAAGGGGGAGATAAAAGAAGGGGAGATAAAATGCATATCTTTGGTAGTCTCCAGCTCAGCTTGCCTCACACACTGTGTGTGGCTCTTATGACTTCAAAACGTGGGTCAGAGCCCAGGAGGCAGCTCACTGGTAGCTTGGCTCTGACCTCATCCCTTAGGACCGAGCGATCACAGTGATGTGCTGCCCTCTGTGAGCCAGGGAGGTGCTCCCTGTTGGGCAGGGAGACCTGGGAGACCGACAAGTTCAGTTTTCAAAGTGCTAGAAAATGCCTCCTGTTCTGCTAATAATCTTACTGTGTGCTTCTGAATAGAATTAGTGCAACATTCATAGCTGAAGAAGCAAGTATCTGATGAGAGATTGCTTTCTTTTCCTGTTTTGAAGAAGGCTAATGATTTAATTTTCCTTTCAGTGTTCCTCTACATGGCAGTTAAATAATTTAGTTGTTTTGTTTCCTTATTGGAGGAAGTCTCTGCTTTAGAAAAAATGAAATCTGTTTTTGCATTTCATTCTCATAGTAAAAGGAATGTGAGGGGAATTTCACTGAGTCGATGAAAAATAGCTCTATTACAACAGCAACTAAAGGTGAATCTTAAAATTTATTTTTTAATGAAGTCATGAAAGGCACTGGCAATATTAACAGTATGCTTAGGTCTCTTTCTCTCTTTTTTTAATTAAAAATAAATCTTGTGGTTCCATTTATGTTAATGCACTTCGTAAATAATTTGGTAAAGAAAGAGCTGCAGGAATGAGGCTTGGAGTTAACAACCAGAAGGGGAGTGCAATGGACTTCAGTTGTATTGTTTCCAAAAGACTTTTTGTCTTCTAAATGTTAGAAGCTCACGGTCCTTTGAACAGATCTCCACACTCAAGGTCACCGTAAACCCTTTGTGCCAAGAGTTAAATGTGCCCTGGATGCTCCCAGACTGTTGTGACATTTTGAGTGAGACCCACGAGGATGCTCTTCATGTTCACAACACTTGCTTCTTCTCATCAATCTCTTCACTGGCTTTCTTTTTCTTCCTGTGTTTTGGGAGAGATTCTTATTTCCTCCTGCCTCGTATGTCACTGAATCATTTACTTCTTCTTCCTTACCCATTTCCCTCCTCTTTCTGGCTTCCTTTTATACAAAAAAAACCTCACCTGGATAACTTCTTTTTTCTCTCTACCTTTTTGCTCTGCCATCAGTCTTTTCTCTCGTCTCCAGGGTGACCCCTTGTCTTCACAAGTTTGAACTGTTGCTCTTTGTCTCAAGATGTGTCAGAAATTAAGTTCTTTGAGGCATAGAGTGTGTCAACTGTCTCGTCTTTATTTGCTTGGGAAGGTGCCACAGTTATTTATGGCAGTGCAGTTGTAGTGATGGTAACGGGGAAAGGGAACAGCAGAGTGGCTAAACTCTGCCTGTGCTGAAACTTTGTCTTTTTTTCCATAGTTTTAGTGAAACAGCCCGGATTGGGGGGAATACTGAAGGTCATTTAAAAAAAACGTTCCTTGTATCCCTGCCTAACAAGATCTGATCCTATTGGCATTATATCACTGGCAGGATGCTGGAGTGCCATATTAATGTCAAAAGCATTGAGATAAATGACAGCTACATTAATTAGGTAGGCATTTGGGCTCAACTTGAGAGCCTAACGTTTTTTATAGGTGTGCTTGGGGCAACAAGGCGGGGGGGGTTAGCGTGTTGAAACGTTGCTGGGCTCCCATATTAACCGCTAGGTATGTTAATGTGAGCACAAGCATTTCTCTATTTGTAAGGCTTGCATCGCTGGAGAGGGAATTTAGGAATGCTGCGCACATAGCCTGAGAGGAGATAGACTTTCTGCGTATATCATTTTTTTTCAGCTGCAGTCCCTTAGCACAAGGGGAGCTGTACGCAGGCAATATGAGCTGCCTACTGAAGAGGCATGCAACTCCTGCTCAGGTGGGGATTTTTAGGGAGGTTTGAGGGAGCTACAGCTGGATCCAGGAGAGTGATTAAGCACTTCAGCTGAGGTTGAAATCTGTGGGAAGTTAGGAAGTAAGATGTCAGAACTTCAGGGCTTTTGTGGTTATCTATGTTCCTCATTGAACAGAGCAAAAAACTTATAAAAAATGCCAGGTCTAAACTATGCATGGGTTTGCTTTTTCCTGTAATATCAGTATTGTACCAGAGGTTGTGATGCACACGTTTTCTTCAAGATCTCCAGTCTCAGCAAGTGACAGAGATGGTGGATTCTGACCCCAGAAGCAACAAGCACAAAAACACATGCTTTGTATGAGCTGCCCAGCTCTTAAAAGAGACTGCATTATTTGGTTGCTCAGGAATCTGCTAAACAGAAATGCTCTTTTTGATGGTAAAGAGTTCATCTGCTTTGTTTAAGTTATTGTGCTGTAATGTCTTCTTCCTGGTGACAAGAATGTTGCAATATTTATAATTTTTTAATTCCTCCTAGCAAGTTAGAACTAAGACAGGTGGCTACTCTTCCTCTGCTGTGTTGGAGAAAACATGGCTTACTAAATTTTTTTCTACAGGCATAATTAGTTACACTTGTGCGGCTACAGTAAGTGCCAACAAATTGCACAGCAACAACTGTGGTTTAATTTGCCTGAAGAACTTCTATTACTATGAAGTGAAAAAAAAAAAATGCATCCTGGACTGATTTTCACATTCCTGGTTTATTTTGGGGGGAACTGGCTGTGAGGAATTGTTATTCTCTGGTTTTATTTGTTGAAAGAACCCTGAAAACCTGCAGTCTTTGTGTGTATATGCTGTGTACATTTAATATGGAAATTACAGAAACAAGAAAATCAGAGCCCTGCTATGTTTTGGTTTTTTTCTTCTTTTTTTTTCTTTAAAACCAAGCTGCTTGTCAGAGTTGAATCACACTTGCAGGCTTCTGCTGCATCCAGGGAGTGAAATTGGTAAAAAATTGAAATTGCAGCTGGCTCTGGAGATGTGCAGGGTTTTGGAGATAAATGACATTAAGGGGACATTTACAGCCTGCCTAATTTTCTACAAGTGGCAGCCAGGATATACTCATTTTAACTAACGGTTGTGCTTCAGATGATTTGAATAAGGCTTGGAATCTATTTGCTTTTTATTTCATGGTATTGATTAGTTGGCAGGTTGCTATTAATAAACACAGGTTTTTTTCAGTTGTTCTGCCCTGTGCTTAGCTGACAGAAAGCGTCTGGACTTTGCCCCAGGCAAAGCACAAACCAAGCAAGGGCACTGGGAATGTATGAGGCAAAGCTTGAAGTAATGGGTGATCTCATTTCCCCGATGAGATTGGAACTTTGTCTTTTCTCCTGACAGAAAGCAGGAGACTCGTTAGCACAGAGGAGTTCACTTGAACTGAATGCTTTGGCACAGCTGGTATCGTACATTCACAGTAGTCTCGGAGCTGGAGGGGATGTTGCTGAGCCAAAAGGGAGGTATTTTTGAATATCGAGCCGTGCATTTATTAGAAACAGCTTTAATGTGGTGCTCATCACCTCAATAGCACTGGCTCTATCTTCAAAACTATTATAAAACCAATAATGGCTGGGGGGGGGAAGCATAGGGGAGAGTTTATCAGCAGTAACATTAATAACCCAGCACTCAGGTTTTCAAGTCGCAATTAGGTGCTCAGCAGCTGTGACTGGCTGGAGTTGCCCATTACTGTCAGTCTCAGGAGCTGACTCCCGTGCTACAGCTCGCTGACGTCATCCACCCCAAAGGCAGTCTGCAGAACCTGGTCTTCAGATACTCACCGTCAGCTCTGCTTATGCCACACCACCTTTCCTTATGTTAAGAAAGGCAATAAATTGTTAATATGGCTGTCATAAATCCAGCTGTTCAGCCAGGCCATGGTAGTGTGGTGATCACTATGCTTCTTGATAACTCTTGCCCCCCCACATGGGCAAACTTTTGAATAAGGCTTGGAATCTATTTGCTTTTTATTTCATGGTATTGATTAGTTGGCAGGTTGCTATTAATAAACACAGGTTTTTTTCAGTTGTTCTGCCCTGTGCTTAGGTGTTACAGTGTTACAGTGTGCCCCGTCTTACAACTTTGCAGCTCGGACAGGTCCCAATGCAGGAAGAAAGTATTAAACTATATGACATGGAAAAAAACTTTCAATAAAATCCTGCAAGAACCTCCTGGGAGTGCTGGGTTTTCTTCCTCCATATGGTCCTGGTGGATAACGACCAGGTAGATGCTTGTATTTCAGATTTTCCCAGTTGAGTCAGAGTTTGACAGGAACTGGAAAGGAAGGTTTTTGTCAGATGTCTCAAATGTCAGAAGCTTGAGGTGAAAATGACAGTGGTAATTTTAGCTCAGTGAGAGAAGGTTTTGATGGTTTTATTGCTGTAACTGCTTCACTTGAGTCCAGAGTTGTGTTGTGTTGTTTCAGTTGTAGTCAGAGAGGTTACTTTCATCAGAAGAAAAACCAAAACACAAGCAAACAAAACCTATGGCAACAAAAACAACAAAAAAAGCCCCACCACCAAACCCACTCTGAGATCTCTCTTCCTATGCCACAGCTAGTTCTGAAAAATTATGCTTTGTGGTAAACTTTTGCCATGGGCAATGAGTATTTTTTTTCTAATATTCTCTAGAAAATTTAATTTTGAGGTAGATATGGTTTTTCTTATACCATCTCTGTTTCTCATATTTAACATTCATTAGAGATGGTTTGTGGCATAAAATCCTAATGCTAAAGGAACTCAAGAGTGTGGCTGTGTGCATGACTGTGACAGTGCGGACTCCCTATCTCCTGAGAAAAGCCAGAGGAAAAAAGCTTTTTTTGATCATGCCAACAAGATTTTGAGGAGACAAGAAAGGAAAATTTTCTCATCCTGAGTGGAATGTTAGTCTTTCAAATTTAATCAGTGTATAATTTGGGAATGGGGAAAAGGGCATGAGAACTCATTGGTGAAAATATTGAATTTATGGTATTTGGAAGCACTGCATTTTGATTTCAATCAAGTTTTTTAGACTTGATTGAAAAAAAGATTAATACGCGCTTGGAAATGAAAAGGCATTCAAGATTAGTTTAATCTCTTCATTAAGAAGACATTTAGGTTTGGACATTTTGACTATATGGAAGTTTTTGGTTTATGTGCAGTTTTATTTTCCCAAAAAGATTTCTCAGAATTTCCCTCTCTTTCCATGAACAGATTTAGTTTTGACAGATCACCATTTTCTGATGAAAGAACAATTTTTTTTCAGAACATTCTCAGCCAGCTCTTCTGGAGCCTATACATACCGAACAACACCAGCCTGACAAGCACGCTTTCTTAATGCACGTGTGTGTCAAGTAATGCATAAAAACAGGTGCATGTTATGCTAGGGTAATTTTTTAGATTCTGTGAGGATTTTGTCTAACTTTTTGGTATTACCAAGTAACACTGTGACTTAAAGATGAACTGCTGATGGCTTACAGAACTTTGGTTTTAAACAAAATTTAAAAATACTTAGTTTTGTTCACTTTTTGTTTTGGTAGTGAGAAAGAATGATGACATCTGGTGAAGTGGTAGGAAACTTTTTTGTTAGTATGTTGTGTTGTCTTTCACAGAACATACATGCTATATTGAGTGACTCATAAATGATTATCTCGTGGGGAAAGCATTAGTACATGTGGCAGACCTTGTAGGATGCATACTCGTTTCTTTCAGAAAAAAATGAGAAATTTAGGTACTGGTGGTATATTCTGCTTGGTTTTGGAGTCAGCTCTTGTGGTAGAGTTAAAATCAACTGATTCTTACCTACAAATAGTATTTTAAAATTTAAGTCACACCTCTTTTGTTTTTGTTTTTTTTTTTTTCTTTTTCCCCTTCCTTCCAGCAATAGGCATAATCCATTCCTTTTACGTGTTGCAGAAAGGTTTTACATGTGAATCTACAGGTGAGGACAGCAGAATTACAGCCAGGCACAGGAACCCGTAGGTCTCTGTGAGGCTGGTGCAACCAAGGTTTGGCCTTAGCTGTGTTCTCTGGTTTCCAGGTAGAAGTAGAGGGGAAAGCTGATTTTAACCATCGTTCTTATGTCTTTTAAACCACATTATAAAATGGTGAGTAGACAGTAAGAGAAGGAAGAAACCTTTCTTTTTTCAAACACATGTTGCTTCTCTTCATCTCAGCGTGCAGTAACCCTGCCCTGAAAATTTCTGCAATTTTGTTCCATGAGGTCCTGTGCACCCTCCAAGTCATCTTGGTCTGTGGATCGGCAGTTTGCTGGCTCAAAACAGTTCTGGGATAGCTGCTAAAGCTTCAGCTGATTGCTTGAAGGCTAGGATTTTAGCACCTGAGTCATTTTGCCTTCACCTTCCCACAGTGGAGGCAGCTCCTGAGCACTTGTCCTGCAGGTAGCAAGGAGGTGAGTGTCATTCATGTAACCTTTAGTGCTTGAAGGGAGGTGTAGACAGTCTGATAATTTTGGGCACCTGAACTAAGAAATGCTGTCCTGGAGCAAACTGGAAGGTGGTGGTTCTCTCACTTTTGTTTTTCCCTTTTTAATTATTTTTCTATTTTTGTTATCACCTGTCACACTAAATTTGTTGGTTTTGGGAAGGCATGTATTTTTCAGTGCCCTAAAATACAGTGGTGCCTAAATTTCAAGCAGACTGAAAGCTGCAGTGTTCCCATGTTCCTTCGGACAGGAGAGAGGGAGAAAGAGTGATGCAGTGACTATTCAGGCTTAGGTGTCAGCTGGATGCTGCTGTCTGTGACATGATTTTGGCAACTTCTGCTAAGCAAAGTGACTCTTCTGAGATTTCTTTGGCTTTATTTCCTTGCTGAATTGAAGCTTTTTTAGTCTAATAACTTACCATTTTGGTGTCTTTCCTCTGGTGGTTTTTCATTGTCTATGCTATTTGAGGACCTTGGCAGCTACTTTCTGAAATAGCCCCATGACTGTGTCTGTCAAGGCAGTTACTGTATTTCACTACAGCTCTTTATTTTCAATGTATTATACATATTTTACATAAATATTAAAATGCGTATAAAATGACAGTATAAACGCATGCCACTCGGTAAGCTTTTTTTCCTCTTTTAGTAGGCAAATCTTGAACAGCAGTTTATTGTGTAAAGTAATACCTTGTTAGTTTTATGCAGCCTGTAGATTTGATTAACATGTGGTAGAAAAGTACCTTTGGTACGTATGAGAGAGCGAGGGCAAACCTTTCCTGAGTCGTTGCATGGAACTCACGTGAGGCTTGCTGGGAGAAGCTGTAAAAGCTGAGTGATGTATATTAATAGAACGGTGCTAGAGATCATGAGAAAGTGTTTTATTATATTTCAGAAATATTGTATCTTTTTATGATGATTTAAAATGGCAAGAAGAAAATGAAATCTTGAAATTAATTTGACTGTTAAAATGTAACTTTGCCGTGAGCTTATGGTAGGACTGGTAGCACAATTAATTCTTCTTAGACACTGAAAGAGCTGTTTGACAGCTGCACCGTCTGTCTGGGTGTGGGATAGACTGTATATGATCAATATTTATTTTATAATTAACCCCTGGCATGCTGGCCCACATCCAGGAAGAAGGGATTTAGAGGTTTTTGGTTGCTGCCAGATTGGAAGCAGCAGGTGGACTGGGAAAGGTTTTATTGGTGACAGGAAAGCAGAACAAGATCCCACTCATGTGTGGACTGACTATTCTCCTGTCATAGTGGGATATGCTGAGACTTCAATCCAGTCTTTGCATCAACTGGGCGTTGCTCATTGCTGTAGGGGCCCACCTGTGGGAGCCAGAAGATGGTAGCTTAGCAAAGTGCTGAGTGTACTGGACTTCTGTGATGTCTAGTATGGACTCATCTGAAACTGCAGCTGCTTCTGTGCGTAGTGGAGTTTCTCTCTTTTTGCTTTGTTACTCTTCTTGCCAAACAGGTAGGAAGTTCATCATTAGCGAAATCTCTTTTCCTTGACTTGAAAATGAGTGACTTGGTGGGATGCACAAATATACAGACCTCTACATTACTGTTATACAAGTCATGTTCCCCTATGAAACAAGACTGATGCTTGCACCAAAGCAGAGTATAAGGATATAGTGGAGCTGAGGTCTCCAGCCTGCCCACATTTCCCCTGATTTCGTGCAAATGACGAGCCAGACAGTGCTCCTGTGATCACACTTGACTTGGCATGTTGGTATTGGAGAGCTTTTTGTTATTTTTGAGTCCTTAGGTGTTAGTGATAGAGGCACATAATGTGTGTTGGGTTCCTGTTGAATGTTTCCCTTAGTGATTTTGAGCTTCAGTTGGAGGATTAGCATGCGAGATGTGCTCTCTCCTGCTGCCATTGCTATACCTCCCTTCAGTGCTATCATTGAACTCAATGGGAGTTTTAACATAAAGTTCAGGGAAAGTGGTGGTAAGCCAGTGGAAGCTTTGCAAATTTGTTCTTTAGGAAATAACTTTTTACACTGATGTGATGATTCCTTATTTAACAGAGCAATAGGGTGCAGGGGAGAAGAGAATAACACGTAGTTCTTCAGGTTTTCTCTGCACAATAGCTGAATAGAAGTTGACATATGTTAATTAGCTCTAATTTCCCTCTCTGTGTCAGAATCACACTCTTTTTTTGTTAGAGGAATGGTAGAAAACACCTTACCTTACTCTTTCTTCTTCCAAGCAGAGAGAACATCCTGAAGGAAAGTATTACTGAGTGAGGCTGAAGATTTGCTCACCCAGTGTCCTGTCTCTGGGACTATTTAGCAGCAGATGGGGTGAGAGGAAAAGTGATATGAGAATAATGGCACATCTGGATTGTTCTTGTGGCATACATTCTGTGTGGGTTGTCACTAAGTAGCACTTATCCTAAGTCTAGGATTTTTCAGTTTCCCATGCTCTGCCAGCAAGCAGGTGCACAAGAAGCTGGGAGGTATTATGGCCGGGACAGCTGACCCGAACCAGCCAAAGGGATGTTCCCTACCACAGGATGTCACGGTCAGCGCATCAACTGGGGAGAGTAGGCCAGTAGGAGCGGGTTGCTGCTCAGGGACTGGCTGGGCTTCAGCCAGTGGGTGGTGAGCAGTTGCATTGTGTATCACTTGACCTTCTTGTATTTTATTTCTCTCTCTGTTATCTCCCTTTCTATCATCATTATCATTGTTGTTGTTATTGTTATTGTTGTTACTATTATTAATCTGTTTTTATCTGAACTCAGGAGTTTTACCTTTCTTTTATTTCCCCACTCAGTTCTCCTCCTCATCCCAGAGGGGGTGGGGCAGAGAGGATTGAGCGAGGGGCTGTGAGATGCTTAATTGCCATGTGGGGTTAAACAACAACACAAGCAAGGGGAGAAGCAGAGCAGTGATTCTTCTTTCCCAAACATTTCCAGCTCTCTTAGCTTACTAACAAAACCTTGTAAGCTGAGGATCCTGCTTGTGCACAGACTTTCCTTATGACCACTGGTGAGATGCTTGGGCTCATTTCCGTGTGTTGAGAAGCCCACTGAGATGACTGATGAGTGGGAACAAGGTGCTTGTATGCTGCTGTAGCAACAGTGAAGCTACCCAAGATGCTGATGTTCCTGCCAGACTGAGGCTTGCAGGGAAGAAGCAGCATGGGGCGGGTGCATTGGCTTTTGGCTTAAGTCCCGCGTTGGCTCCTGCACCAAGGCTCATGCCGATTCTTCTGACCACTCCTGATGGACCTGGCCTGTAATCTCTTCAGACCTTGGTGTATAAAGTGAGGACAGGAGTAGTGCTCTGTGTCTTATTGCATGGCAGGCAGAAAAATGTGAAATGCATTCAAATGCTGTGGGAACTGAGCCTACACAAGTGTATAAAATAGCCTTTACTGGGGACTGCATTTGTCTTCAGACTCTAGTTAAGGTCCTTAGGTTTCTCTATCAACATATATGCTGGGAATAAGTCAAGATAACAAGGTCAATATCCAGAGAAATTGAAAACCCCAAACAACCACCAGGTGCTGACATTTGTTTGGAGAAGCTAAAACAAGGCATAATCTGGAAAAGTGGGACAATCGATGTCATTACAAGTACCTATTTTCTAATCTCTTTTAGACCTTGCTTCTATCCCTCCTGTTAGTGTGTTGGTGATAGATGGCTGCAGGAACATTGAACAGCCCTGAGCACTGCTGTGAGTGGAGCTGCTGTAATTTGCCACTGTATTTTCTGAGTTGTGGTTTTTTTTATTTTTCTTGATTTTGTTTTCTTCTCTTTCCTTGCTTTGCCTGCTTCCCTCTGTCTTGCTTCCCAGTTTCTTTCAGTTTGAGAGCCTCAGAGGCATCTCAAAGGAAATGTTGAAAGCCAGTACTGATCACTTAAGGCATTCTCAACAATTCTATGAGTCGGGGGAGAGTCTGAGGATCTTTTTTTGTCCAGCTGTTTATGACCACTTTGTTTCATGAGTTCCCTGTGCCACTAATCCTAGAGGCAGCACAGGTTTCCAGCCACGACAAAAAGAACACCCACCAAGAGCCATAAACCACCTGGCGCATGTATGTGAAACATGTATTGCAGCCTCTTTTGACGGGACGGCAAGAGATATTTTCATGGCAGCCCCTGTGAGTACATAGGAGCACTTGCACTGAGACCACACGATCACATCTTTGCTGTTGTGCGGGAGAGGCTGTAAGACTAGGGCAGGCATGTACGATGCTTCTTGCTAGCATTTTGCCCAACTGCTGGCTGTTTTCAGCTTCCTCAGCCTGATGTGGGCCTACGAAATGTACATAGTGTGGAGCTGTGCCATGTTAGTGCTGACATGCTGCCCGAACACTCCCAAGCCTGAATTTTCCTTGATTATGGGCAGCTGACTTGTAGCAAAAAGAAGGTCTCGCATAAAAGCAACGCAAGTAGGATGTTCTGGATAGTGAGCTCTCTGCTTGGACGGGGAGAGGTTACGTGCAGAGTTCCTGTCTCTGTGTGTTTCAGTTGCCGCCATCAAGTCATCTACCAACTCTCCTTGGGTGTGTGCACACACGTACGTACCAACTGTGCCACCCTTAGCCTCATGTGTTGCTGGGGTGCTGTTTGCAGGGAGCCCCTGGCACTGTGAAGAGCCCATGTGGTGTGATGGAAAATGCGCCTGCAGGGCAGGAGTGTTTGAGGGTCTGTTCTCTTCATTAGCAGTTTCCTAGCTGAAGATGTGGGGAAAATGGATTTATTAACACAAAAGATATTGTGTGGCTACATTTGTTTTGTATTCCATGCCCTTCTTAGTGCTTTGTGTTTCTCATATCCCTTTTTCTCTTTGTTTCTGAAAAAATCTCCATAGCAACCTCCATGGTACAGGCAGGAAAGAAGCCAGGCTAGGAGAAGCAAGAGAGAGGCAGCCCGTGAACATGGCTGGAGTGTGTGCAGTGGTTGTAGCTCTACCTGTGCTGGTTCTGTTCCTGAAGTAACTGTTGAGTGTGAGGTATTAATTAGAATATGAAGTGTGAAGCATGGTGGTGCCAATGAGACCTCCAGGGGGCAAGAATTACAGCAGTGCTAATTTGAAGGGGCCTCTGGAGGTCTGCAGTCTGATTTCCCGCTCAAAGCAAGCCTGTTGCCAACTGCGCATCAACACGAGAGCGTGATTAAAAGGACAAGAAAAAGAAGCCCACTGTCACCGTCAAACTAAATTAAAGAGCTGCATGCAAGATTGCAAACACATGCAAAAACTTTGCTTTTTGAATGAAAGTCCCTTGCGGAAGCAGCATAACAGAGAAAGGAAGACATGAGTCTGTGCTCAGAACTACCTGGAGCATAAAGATAAGAAAACAACCATAAAATTTGTTTCTCAACTTAGGGGAGAACAGTGACCGCAAGGCATGACTGGGAAGCTGTTGCTGGGAACGCTGCCCATGGCTGCCTGGGGTTTGCGAGTGCCCTTGCCCCCGGCAGAGCGGTGCTGCTTCTCTTGCCCAGAACCAAGATATGGGAGAAGGCAGGGTCAACTCCATTAGATAGCCGAAAGCTCTGGCTCCAGCAAATAGTTTCTGGAGACGTTAAAGGCTCCATAGTAGTGAATGCACGTGATATCTGCAGGGTGGAGAGAAAGCAAACTGAAAGACTTGATGAAGGGCTGAAAACTTCATGCAGAAACACGCGTGGGCTGCAGAAGGTATGGATCTACTCTCTCTGTGCGTGCAGTGGTATAGAGGAGGTTGCCAGACTTTCAGCGGCTGTATTCACAGTGATGCTGTGAGTCAACAGCCCACTCAGTTCGCTCTGGATTGCCAAGCCAGCTGCTGTGTAATCTCAGCCACACTGATAAGTGGAAAAATATGAGCCTAGGGAAATATGACCAAGCCTTAGTGAGATACAGTGCGATCATTCTGTGGCTAGCAGGCAAATGCAAATGTGTTGTGATAACAAGCCCATGCAAGAGGAGAGGTTTTTGCCTGGAGGTCCGTGCAGCTGACATACCACAATACCACTTGTGGCGGGGAATGGGTGTAATCCTAAGACAACACTGGAGAATACCCCGGAGCAGAGAGGCCAGAGCAGATATCTGGGCACTGTCCAGTGTTTGCACATAATGTGAGGGTGAAACTGAAGATGAATGTCTACAGGGCGAGGTGAGGATAAAAATAAAAAGCCTCGTCTCCTACTCCCTCCATCTGTGCAATGGCTGTGTGGCTTCTAAAGCATAAAATACTGCTGATGCTGGTGGAGAAATCCTTGCATCCCTTGAAACTGCCTGATCCTTGATGAGTGACTAACAGTGTCAAGAGGGCTCTTTAGCAAATTGAAGAGTTGGTCTAGTCCAAGGCCATTAAGGAGGATACAGAAAAGAAGCTGTTACAGTTGCGAAGAAGAAGAGATATGCTGCTGCTTAACTCATGACACAAACAGCCATTACTCTGGATTATGGCAAACTGACCTGGATGAGTTCCTCAGCTTCCTGACTTCAGGAAGTTATTACGGTGTTTCTGAATGCACACACCTATGGTGGAAGGGCTTCCAGGCACAGAGAAGGTTGTTGATGGCATTCATGTGGCAGGAACACTAAGATGCTACTGGAAATGATTGCTGGGAAATGCAATGCCAAGGTCTGTCTGCTCTAAAATGAGGAACAGTTCACCCAACAGAGCCAAGCTCTTCACTAGTGATACCCTACAGCCTCCTCATCGCCTGCTCACCAAGGCTCCGCCCTGGTTACCTTGCTGGAATGATTGAGTAAGAAGAAGGGGACTGGTTAGCTCAGTCAGTTAATTTGGCGCTAACAATGCCAAGGTCTTGGGTTCGATTCCTGTTTGGTCCCCGTGTGTTGCCTGATCTAGTCAACAGGTGGCGTCCCTGGCAACAGGGAGGCTGGATTAAAATGGTTTTTAAGGTCCCTTCCAGCCTAGGCCATTCTATGATTCTATGAAGGAAATGAAAACCAAAAGCTCTCCTGTCTGCTGTGTGGGTTCCAACTAATTTTTTGGTTGGGCTGAAAGGCAAGGTTTCCTGTAGGTTCTGTTTGTTTATTTATTTTGCATAGCTGTTTTAAATTGCATTTATAGAAATACATTAAAAAAAATCTTTGCAAAGTATTTGTTTTGTTTGGAAGATATTTCAATGGAGCAGTGTTGGCTGTGTGTTTAAAAATGAGAGAGGAAGATATCATTTGAATATTATTTTCCCCTTCTGCTGTGCCTTACAGATTCCTTTGTTCAGTGTGAATCTGGGTGAATAACACATTTGATCGAAACAACTGCTGCAGACTTCTGCCTATGGCTTTGAAGTTAAGTGAAGTTGTGGCACCTCTTTCTTTAGTTCTGCTAATAAGGAGAGTTTAATTTTAGCAACACGGTACTTTGTTGTGTCCTTGCCTGGCACAAGGCACGTGGAAATAGATACCAGATTCACTGTGCTCTATGTGCATGTGCTGAACAGGAAGGATGATGCATTAAGCATTCGCAAAAATGAGAATTGGCAACTAACCCCGGCTAAGGGGTCCTGTACCCAAGCTGTGCCAGAGATGAGTTGCCACTGTGGAGAAAGGATAATTTCCAGGACTGTCACCATGTGTGACAGATCAATTAACAGGCATCAGTCGGAATAATTTTATACTTAATCTTGTTTTCTCATTGCCACTGGTGAACAAAGATGGAAGCATAGGCTGGAAGAGCCTCCGATGGGTCTGTTCTGGATGTGCCAGGCTTTGTATCTGCTAGGACAGGCTCTCACGCAGCTTTGTGGCTGGTCTTCGAAGTTATCTCTGCAAAGAGAATTGCAGTCGGTTGGCAACAAGACAGGGAATGCTGATGTCATGCTTTCCCCTCATGCTTTTGTTATGTTCAGGGACCTCTGGGCATGCTTGTTGAAGCCCTTCTGTTGCCTTTGGTTTTAGAGCAAGGACGAGGACTTAGCTGGCTTCTGAATTTGGCTCATGTTGGGCATCTCCTGCAAGGCATGTCCTGGGATCCATCCCTATGTGGAAAGGAAATGGAAGAGGAGGTGATGATCGTCTTACCTTTAGGTTAGAAATGGGCCCACAGATGAAAAATGTCAGTTTAAAGTTGGTGTGAGACTGTGCATTACAGCCAGCCTTTTAGGAGCTTATCTCCCACTTCTTAGATTGCTTATTTGTTTAATTCTAGTCAGTTCAGTGAATTAAACTTTTTCGCTTCACCTCACTTAACTTCTATGTGCAGAGAGGCCTAAGCAATTGATATGACTTTTGCTTTTTGTGGCTGTTATTTTCTCAGGCGTGTTTTTGATTACTGTTTTCTCTATTGCAGTTTTTTGTTTTTCTGTGAAAAGGAGGCAAAGCGCTCCTACTTGTTGTGTATTTTATTCCTTTGTCTTCTTAGGCATCACTTAAAGCAGAAAAAAACGACCAAAAAAAACCAGAGGAAACCCTCCCCTCCGAAAAAAAAAAAAAAAGGAGGAAACGGAAGCAGAGGTCCCTCCTTGCAGACCTTTCTTTCCGAGGGACTGGCTTCTCATCCATCTCTTAACAGGCATTAGAAGCAGGAAAATAATATATTACTACAGATTCACTCTGGAAGTAGCTGATTTTGAGATTATAGAAGAGTCATCTCATTGAGCAACTGAAGAACTGATGATGCTTGCGATATTGTATCTCTGCCATTCCTGTGCTTGACTTTTGACAAAAAGCCCAACTCGCCCAAGGCACAATAATATCCCAGCAAGATGTGCATGTGCTGTTGCGCCTGCATAACATAAATCTGGAAGTTAACAATGTAGAATTGTTTTGCCAAAGTAACTGTAAGCATAAACCTT
>NW_009714354.1:0-7883 GCF_000703405.1 Apaloderma vittatum | reverse complement strand
TTTTGCCAAAGAAACGGTAAGCAAAAACCTTTTTTCCCCCCCCCCCCCATTTCTGTTTGTAGCAGTAAACAAACGTTTCAGATTTGATTTGTGTAACAATGTTGTGGTGTACCCATCTTACTGTAGGCTTCTCCTAAAGCTTCAGTGAGTAGCGGTTCACGTGTTCTCCGCAGTCTGTTTGTGGCGGTAGTGGGGGGACTGACTGGCGTGCTATCTTCTCCCTGTCTGCTGGTATTAGTATTCATATCAAAGAAAGCTGTTTGGTTCCCTTTCTCTTGGGCAACTGCAGGAGTCAATCACTGCTCCCTGATGTGAGTGGCAACAAAGAGAGAGAAACTGCTCATTGATTCAGAGCAAAAGAGCCCAAGCGGGTGCTTTGATTTCAAAGAAACTCTTCCCTGCGAGGGATCTGTGTGAGGTTAGTCTGCCAGTGTTCTTCCGAATTGTGACTCCCAAAGGGTTTCGGCAATGAAGTAGAGTGAAAGATAAGCAGGCAGGCCCTATGGATAATTTTACATTAATAACGATGACTTATAAATGCCACGGTAAGACAAGTGATTCCACTGTGAGAATCAGACCATCATTAAAATATCTTAACTCCATAGAGGGGCTACACTGGTGGTAAATGGGTTATTGATTTTTGGCTCTTATTTTGACTAAAACTACATACAGGATGTAAGGACTTCAGCAAATCCCAGTGCCTAAGGTGGTAATGTATTCTGTAAATCAATAATATATTACTAATAAAAATGACCAAAGCATACATCCATTAAGAATTCATAATAGAAATTTGTTTAGGTTATATACTGTGTGTATTGATTGCTGCTATTTAAAGATGAAGTATGTCTTTCAAGTAGAGTGCTTATATATGTAGCTGCCTACATTTTAATTCCATTTATTTTTAATATGAAGATGAACTTAAATAACATGGGGAAATATGTATGAGTAGAAGTCAGTATTTTATGTTGCAAAACCTTATGAGAAAATAAGTATGCTGAGAAGCCAGAAGTAGGAATCTGATGTTGCTGAAACCTGAATATTTGACTTGAGCAAAATAATAAGCAAAATATGTGGCAGACACTGTTTCCTGCTCCAAGCTTCCAAGTATCTGAAGTTTTTCTTGGCTTTGCATTTTAATATTGTATTGCTCACCTTTCCCTGTTGTGATATAGTGTATAATGTAATATGATGTGATATGGTAGTACTGTGCCCTGCTTTGCTCAAGTGGCAGGAACAGGTTTGTGGTACAGAGCTGCTGGCAGAATGGAGTCCCTGCTTCTATGCAGTACTACTGGCTCTCTGCAACTCCCGGTATCGGGCGTGAGCGGCTGCACGGCCAAAGAGGACTTAAGGGACTGTACCAGGGTTGGGGACACTTGTAGCACCGTGACTGGGAAGAAAGATTTGGAAAATAATGCCTCCAACCCATCCCAGTAGCATCATACCAGGACCCTGAAAGCCTCTGCTGCTGATTTGGTGTAGCAGGGTGTACACTGCAAGGACTGTACACAGCTAATAGCACCTAGAGACCAGTTAATAGGCTTTGCAGAATTACAGTAATTTATTAGATAACCATATTGGAAGGCTAGATTAAAAGCCAAAACAAAATCGCAAAACCACACACACACAAAACACCCAAAGCCGACAAACATACTAAAAATATAATGTGGTCCCTATGCTTTCATCCTAAACTTAGTCTGACTGACTGGTCCGGGGTCCAGTGCAACTTCAGTAATGAAGAGGTACCTTCCTTAAGGATCAGTGATTGAGAAAACAGTTCACATGCCATAGCTACAGACTTTAGTTCTTACTGCAGCGAATAAAAACTGGTTTAGATTACACAGATTATGGTTCATTATGAAAACAAAGCAAGCCTCTCACTGAAATCCCATCTGTTGGTTAGCATTAAGCAATTCCCTTCTTCCTCCTTGCTGCCTTTCATTCCTAGGAATTCAAAGAAGCTGTCCTGGAACATTTTTTTGTCTATTCACGACCACTAGATAAAGGCAAGATACAAACCTTTGCATGGATGAGCGCAGCAGGTATCTGCATAAAAGCTGACTGAGTTTTTTTTTGTTGTTGGGGCTTTTTTTGGTTTTGTTTTGTGTGTATTTTTTTTCACTCCAGCATAACAAATTCAGTGGGTTCCATATTGCCAAATGTCCCTCTCTCTTCCTGTTTTCTTTCTCCCAAATCTTCACAGATCTTTAAAATACGAAGAGACTCCTATGATCAACAAGCCAGGCTGTTTGCACAATAGAGATCTCACCCAGGAATTTGTGAATCAGGCTCCTGTATCTTTTGTTTGTGCTATAACATCTTCCAGAAAAAAAAATCCGTCATGATTTAGGGACTTCAGCTGATAAGAAATACATCATATACCTAAGTAAACTGTTCTGTGCTAAATTGCTCACACTGTTAAAAATATGTTCCTTATTTCTAGCCTGAGTTTATCTGCCTTCGACTTCCATCTCTTGCATCTCTCTTGCATTTTTCTGCTAGATTAAAGAGCTTTTTGTGGTAAGAAATATCTTCCCTCTGGAGATACCTGCAGACTACAATGGTCTTGTAGACTAGCTAGACTAAGCAGCTTCGGTGTTTCACTTGTAAAATTGACTTTCCAGACTTCACTTGATTTTATTATTATTTTTATCTTATTTTTTAAACTCTCTTAAGCTGTTTTGCAATCCCTCTCAAAGTTTCTGACAATTTTTTTTGAAGTATAGACACCACAACGTTCATGTTCTAGTAATGAACTTGTTAACACCATATGAAGGGCAGTTTCATCTTCCCACTTCTGCTTGTTATTCCCTCCTTAATACTCATGTTTGCCCTTTGAGCCACTGTGTAGTGTTCAAATTCTTATCAATCATGAAAACAGTCTTGTTTCGGAGTGGCTGCTTGGTCTCACATAATGAGCAATTTCTGTATTCCTATGTGGGCTTGTATTTGTCTGTGTTAGCACGGGCTGCTCAGACAGCATATAGATCAATCTGCAAAACCGACAAGGTCCATGTCATTGCTTAACATTTCATCAATTTTTGCGCCGACTGCAAATTTGGCAAGCTTTGAGTTTATTTTCTTTCAGATCATCAAGAAGTGTGTCGAATAATACTGGACCAATGAGGTTCTTGCTGAACTTTCAGAAATGGTTCATCTGGGATGACAATTCCACGTTTACAGTACTTTCTCAGAAGCAACAGCTAATGCATTTTTTTTTCCTATGTTCTGGTTTTATAGCCTTGTTTTTTTAATATTTTTTTAAAGGTTTTCTGACTGGAATGTGCCAGTGTCCCAGATCGAGTTAAAAAACATCAGGGGGGTTCCTAAGAGGGTTGTGAGTTGTTTGGGTTGGTTTTTTGGGGTGTATGTTTTGGGTTTTTTTTCCCCCCAAACTCCCAGGTGCAAGATACCTAATTCTGCAGAATGAAGGAAATTGAGCTGTTTGCTATTATATCTTTCCTAATATCTGATAGAACAAAAAGCACCTCTTTATCACTGAGAATTAGGAATACATCTGGTTTTGCTTCTTTACAAATACAGATCAGAGTGAGTTACTAAAGATTTGCAGGGGGTTGATTTTGTGCTTGATAACTGTCTTTGACCCATGCACCTTACTATTTCAGAAATGCTACTGCTTTAAAATTTTTGCAAGCGTATTTTCCTCATCTGATGGTCCACAGTTACTTCATTTGTATTTTGAGTTTTTATTAATGCGTGCTTGTGTTTCCAAACTGTAAGTTGTACTTGTTAACTACACTGCTTCCTTTTGTCTTCTTTTTTTTCAAGAGGGTAAACCATGTAACAAAAGAAACTTTTTCTCACGATTGCAGAGTTGGGGATTTTGTCATCTGGAAACAAACTTCCCAGTTTACACTCTGCATTTCTAAGTTTAAGTCTTTATTTCTGTTTAATTTTTGTGAAGCGTTTTTAATCTGTGAGGGGCTGTTCTGGGTAAAAACCCGTTACCAGTCAGGACTGTGGTTTTTGTCTTTTCAAGTTCAATTGGTTCATGGATATTTCCTCATAGACATCTGGAGAGGAGGTGTGCACTGGTTTGGTTTGTGGAGTTTTTTTTTTAGTTTGTCTGTGATTAACTTGCTTGTTAGAACAAGATCCTGTATGAAGTCACCCAGGGCCAGTCTCATTAATACTTCCTTACCTTTTTAGGGTCAAAAATAGACATCAATACTTTATTGGTTTTGCCAGTCAAAAAAGTACAAGATTTTCAGCATATGCTTCCTTGATAGTAATGCAGTGAAAAAAATCTAGAGAGATATTTAGTTGTTCTTCCTTATTCCTTATCTGAGTAAGGAGCCTTAGGGCAACTCTCCACCAGCACAGCGTCCCATGTGTTAGCACCTCCACCAAAAAGCAATAAGGGCAAATAATGCAGTACATGAAAAACTACTTTATTTTTTATAGAGGGCAAGCTCAACAACAGACTTGCTCAGTGACCTTTGGTATTTTGCCCAGGTAGTTCCCCCCTGCAAAACAGTTTTTTAACCCTACACAGTTTGAGGTTCTTTATTACAGAATAATAGGGGGCATGAAGGAAACCTAAGTAGAAAAGTCTGATTTCTTTTACAAAGGTTTTCCCTTGTGCTCCAAAAGTGTCCTTGGGGGGGCAGTGACAGCAGAATGCTTTCCTCTGATATGAACAGTAAACACAAGATGATGGAAATATGCAACTATTCGAGAAAAAGCATAAAATTCTATATGTGAAGTATAAATAACTCTTGAAAAATGATGCTTGAAATAGGTACAGAAGGAAATGGGTATTATCGGTACAGGAAAAAAGTGTTTCAAATGGATCCTTTGTTAGATAAAAGTCTGTTTCTATTTAGAAAGTGCGCTTAAATGCATTCTAACAAATTCCAATAGAAATTTATCTAATAATTTCCCAGAAACAGTTCTCTTAAACCTTTCCGTGGTGCTCGGAGGAATCCTGTGGAAATATTTAGGGAGGAACAGTACAGAAGGATTTGGCAAGTGCTGGGTCAGGGTCTGATGCTTCCCAATCTCCCTGGAGGGTACCCCTAACCCTGCACTGGGGTCCTGGAGATTCCTGCCCTTGATGTGATGGCACCCCAACTTCACCTGCCTGCCACACTCAAGCAATCTGAGTGAAGCTGTAGTCCTCAATGCAAGAAGGATGTGGATCTGTTGGAGCAGGTCCAGAGGAGGCCACAAAGATGATCAGAGGGCTGGAGCACCTCTGCTACGTGGGCAGGCTGAAGGAGGTGGAGTTGTTAAGCCTGCAGAAGAGAAGGCTCTGGGGAGACCTTACAGTGCCCTTCCAGTACTTTCCTCTAAGAAAGATGGAAGCAATCTTTCTAGCAAGACCTGTTGCGATAGGACAAGGGGCAATGGTTTCGAACTAAAAGAGGGTAGATTTAGACTGGGCGTACGGAAGAAATTTTGTACTAGGAGGGTAGTGGAACACTGGAACAGCTGGCCCAAGTAGGTGGTGGAGGTCCCATCCTTGGAGGTCAGATTTGATGGGGCTCTGAGCAACCTGATCTAGTTAAAGATGTCCCTGCTCACTGCATAGGGCTGGCCTAGATGACCTTTAAAGGTTCCTTCCAACCCATGACATTCTATGATTCTAAGCTGCCTAGACAATCCTCTGTGCTAGGAGATTGAAGCTGGGACTCAGTAAGTCAAAGGTCAGTGTTATCTGAAGGTCTCCTACCTTCAGATAAGCTTCGGTCCCCTGGCCGACAGACTGACTGCTCAGCTGGGGTGCTGGATCCTGCCTCTCTTGTCACCGTTCATGGAAACTGTCTTTGCGTCGGACAACGTTGTGTGGCAGAGCTGCAGTGCCCAGGTGTCCCTGAATTAACTTTGGACTCCAAATTCTCCAAGGGCTTCCTCTGTACTACAGCCTTCTCTCCTGGCATCCTCTGGTGTCCCAGCAGCTCTTGCTTGCCTGGGCCGTGAAAAAGTCCTGCTGTTTCTGACCCTGTATCTATAAAGGAGAGATGGAGGTTTTTCATCAGGTAGTTTTGTTGTAAACTTTTCTTTGCCTTTAGCCCTGGTGTCTGAACCTGGTTTTGTTGGGCAGTTAGACTCTGGTTTTCATTGCTAGAGAGATCAGCAAAAGATTTACTTTTTTCATCTACCCCATGGAGGAGGAGAATTTGAAGCAAGATTAGTGATAGTTTTTAAAAAAATAGAAAAGAGGAGGGGAAAACAAAGTCTACCATCTATCATAGCTGTTTACAGTGTTTTTTTGCTGAAGAAAGGTTTATTTAGGAGTTCTTTTGGTATGTTGTTTTTTTGTGGTTTTTTTTTTCAACCGTGTTTTCATTGAACTGGTAAGCATTGTGCTTGCAAGTATAGTATCTGCATCTCCTTGTTACCTATGCTGCATGGTTTTCCTTTTCTGTGTCATGGTAGGTCCTGTCTCTAATTTACACGTATTTCCTTTTTAAAGTGTCCTTTGGGGCACAGACCCTCTGTTTTTTAAGATTGTGCACACAGGTGTCTGTGAAGGAGCCCTACACTTTCCCACAGGACAAGTAATAAATCATGATATCCAGTGCAGCAAGGATTTTCATAAAGAGAACGTAAAAACCTTTTAACTGGTACTGGGTTGGTTTTTTTGCTGAACACAATGTCTCTGTGGCTATTCATACTTGTTATTGCTACTTTTTAGAATGCCTTTTTGACTATTGTTCCCCACCTTTGAAGGCTGGAGTCGAAAATGAGTGGAAATGTGTATGTTGGTGTCCCCTGGTTACTTTTAACTGGAGTTATAGGGTGTGGAGGGCAGGATTCAGAGCATTTGTTGCAGATAAAAACACTGTAAGGTGAGTTTGACCACACCGCCGTGCCCTGGCTGCCCTGGGTCGCGATGACAGTCCTGGTGGTGCCGCAGGAGAGGCATCACCTCCCTGATATGAAGCCCAGGAGCTCTCGGCTCTGTGGCAGCGCTGCTCCCCTGCTCCTTCTAGGAACAGGTAATCTGTTCAGAGCAGTTCTGGGAGTCCACGACGCTTTTGTGGCTCACCTTGAGATGGGCAGTATTGTGTGTGTATACATATTATCTATACGCAGGGTTTTTTTGATTTATATTTTTACAGGCTGAGTTTGGTGGAAAAATAATTAACCACAGTATTTGCTGTGAGCAGGTGGGTGCGATAGGAAACTTTATCTCTTAGGGCTTTAGTTGTGTTTCATAGTAAGTGAACCATTTTGTGGAGTTAATTTAATTCATTAGTTTTAATGTTTGCTATTTTTCCACTGAGGAGAAGGAATATCTGCAGGCTGAAATATGTGAGTTCCCTGAAAATCTGCTTTTACTTGGAGTGTATTTTCCACCTGGAGCAAGCGTGTGCATTTCAGCTCATTCTCCAAATTTAATTGTCCTACTGTTCTTTATTTTTAAGATTGGTGGAAGTAAATAAAGCTGGTTGCTGTTCAGATAAATGCATATGCATCTGCAAAGCTCTTTTTAGCTGCTAGTCTGTTTGAGGTGCAATCCTTTATCTTATGAGGTCAGAGGGGAGTTATGCCACAGACTTTGGGGGGTTATGATTCATAGGGCTGCAAGGAATGGCTTGCAACAGCCCGCTTGCAATTCTTGTTGTTCTATCAGCAAAGAGTGTCTTAGATCTTATGCCTCTGTCTCTTAGATGAAGCTCGTAGCTGTCATACTCTGGGAATCCTTATCCAGCATCTGGGGACGGGGTTGTTTTTGGAGATTACTCACAGATCTGGCTGATCAGCACCCACTGGTTTCAGAAAATTAATGACATTTAAGGTGTGCTGAGTGGGGGACCCAAAATTTCTTCTTGCCATGTGGAAAACTACACTTCCCGTTTTGCCTGTTATTTATATATTGTGCATTTATAGAAGTGTGTGTATGTATATATATA
>NW_009714353.1:15887-22417 GCF_000703405.1 Apaloderma vittatum | reverse complement strand
CCAGCCTATGCCATTCTATGGTTCTATGATTTTATGTTACATTTTAAATTTAATGAATGCTAGTAATATTTTTTGAGTTTCAGTTAATACAGCATTGAGTATCCTATCTGTTGCACCAGTACCATAACAAAAGAGAACAACTACCACAGTACATTTAAAGCATATTTACATATAGATTAAAAACAATTTAGCCTTTTCAAAATATGTGTATCATGTATTTATTCACAGCTAAATACTTTCACCTCACAGAAAATTTAATGATTATAAAAGCTAAACCAAACAAGTGACCTATGAGGTGTTTCAGGGAACTTTTCATTATTAACTGTTTCTGAAAGCCATCTTATTCCCAACCAAAGCAAATCATTATTTCACTACCTTTTCAAACAATAAAATACAGCAGCTTGTGACATCTGGAATTAAAATTTCCACATTTGCTGTCTTTAGCTTTTTCTTCTTGCCAAGTTACATTCATTAAGAGTTCAATATTGACTTGTATTTAGCCTGTACAGGCAGAGGAGATTTTTTTCCCTAAATTCTTCTGTACAATAAATAACTTAGAACTTCTGTAATATGAACTACCCAGAATAATTATTTAAATATGTCCTCTCCCAAAGCAAGTAGATTTATTTTGTAGATATCAGAGTAAAATAATGCCAGGGAAGTCTTTTTTTGTATTATCTGAAAAAGGTCTATGTTAGTTTTCTTCAGATTTTCTCTCTTGTTCATAATGATTTCAAGGAGAAATATAGAACTGAAATAATTCATTGTTATAGAACACAGCACACGATCAAACAGGAATTATCTAGGTACTAGGCTGGTGAGGCTGAAGCACTTGTTGATACATCTGTTTAAATGTGCTAGTGTTGACTCTATCTATAGTCCCAGATTGCAAACGCTTAGGTAATCATGCACATTCTGCCGACTTCAGTTTATATGTGGATTTCATGTGAGCATTATTATTAATACCAGGACATCCTGAGTCAGAAAGGCAAGTCACAAGCAACCATGTGCATTTCCACTGCAATAATCCTCATCAAATAATCCCTGATGTGTTTAAATATTTCTTTAACAGAGAAGGGCATTCATATCAGTTTACAATCCTACAAAACAGAAAGAAAACTACTCTCAGAAGAATGTACATAGGTGACCAATGCATAAAAAATTATCTGAAGAAATTAACTGACATCCAACAGAGCAACCTTAAAAAATTTTGTAGAAAGTTCAATAATATATCTAAATACAATAATTTAAAAAAATGAAATAGAAAGATTAGAATATGAGTTCACAAATTCCTGGAAGTACAATCATTTAAAAACCCCACTAAACAACTAGACAGAGAACATTTAATAACTTATTTCCTGTGTTGAGAAAGAATAGATTAGCACATGTCCAAATAAAATGCTTAAGAATGCAGACTAGATATAAATAAGAAAAACCAAAAGTTTTTGTATTATGATATTGTTCTGTGTACCTAATTGTACTCTTATGTACATAAATATAAAGCTCTTTCCATAATTACTAATCATCTTGAATGATTTATTGGAAAATAGTATAAAATACCTCCATATCTCAGTAAGCCTAAGGAAATTCCTAATATCAGATATGTATCATAGACCAAAATGGTTTTTCTAATGTTACAAAAATAAGTAAAAGAAGCTATATTAGTAAGTAAGTAAGTCCCAAAGCCATCTAATAGGATGAGAAAGATAGTACTGAATTGGATGGCCTTTACATTAGACCTTACCTACCAGGAAAAAAAGACATAAGTCAAAGAAATAAATTTCTTCAATCAGTTTATTGAATTAATTTGAATTAACTCAGATCTTCTCCTGCTTACTAATGAGTTGTGAAAACATAAGAAAGGTAAAAATACTTTTTATGCATTATTATTTTGTTAGACAGAGCTGCAATTTGTTCTACAGCATAGAACATAAATATATATAATGAAACAAATCAATTCTGGAGACAGGAGAGATAGGAAGTCTGCTTACCTATATGTGATGAAGAATTTGAAAATGGTGATATAGATCTGCAGTCAATCTCTTGTTCATTTTATCTGACTATCAGTTTCTTACGATGGAAGAAATTACCATACTTGTATTTCCATGAATAGGAAATCCATAAAAATAAACCGTTTCTTAGCATTTGTGCAAACAAAGAAACATTAGTCTCAGTAATAATATTTTCAACAAAAAATGTACTCTGAAAGAAGTGTACTACTACCAACTACTCTTAGAAGATATGAGAAATAAGTGGCCTCTAGTGACACTATTTCAACGACTTCTTTGAATCCTGAACACAAGTAAGAAATACAGCACTGTTTCACATGGAGTCCTTTCTGAGTGAACATTGATTAGCACATCCTCAAGTAAAGGCTGTATTTCCAAAGTAATCCTCATAAAATCCATGACCAGTGTACAAGCTATCTACAGCACAATGAGCTAATGATGTCAGGAAAAAGGTACATGACCTGCAGCACTGAAATTAAAAAAGCAAAAAAAGAATACCTATTGAGTACAATGTAGTTTTAGTGCAGGAAGATACATGGGCATGGATGAGTTAATGGATAGAGGCAAGGAGCAGATTTTATTATTCTGTCAGTGGGAAATCATAAATCATGAAAATTTTATATCAGCCTATGGATAGAGCTTAGTACCAATGCTTTGTCACAGACGCTCAAATTCTAACATTTTGCTGGAACAATCACGTTAGGCCAATGAACCATTGAGCAGCTCTGACCAAGTATTTTCCATTGTGCCTTGTAATACAAGAATAGCATTAGGATTTGGACAGGGAATGGGTAAAGCAAGAAATGAAATAAAGACATTTTTTTGCCACTGAAAGTAAATATCTATTTCCTGACTTAAATGATACCTCTATCCATTCCACTACCTTGACAGTGTTCTCCATTGAACCACTTGTTCATCACTTGCCACATCTGGGCAACTCTAAAAAAAGGTACTACTGAAAGGTACTACTAGCAGTTATGCCTATTTTACTACATGCTATGGCTTGTTGAAAAAGTGGGAGAGAATGAAGAAATAACTATGTTGCTTCTCTATGTCCCAGGAGCTCAATGTGCTCTGATGGCTTAAGCCAGGTCTGTCAGTAAGTCTATTAGTGCACTTGCTATTTTTTCTTATCATATTAAGTGTTAAACTAACTCTAGGTGCAATTCTGTGATGCGAGAAATACAGATTAACAGAACCTGAGATTAATTAGTATTCTTTTAATTCAAAATGCATTTTAAAAAAGGAAAGGGAAAGTACAATCTTCATGACTCTTATTACAAAGATTCAACAACTAAAAGATGTATGAGGAATAGATGAAAACAGGAGGGTGTGATAAAAAACTATAAATATGTTCAAGACAACACTGCTATTCATGGAAATACTGGGAGCTATTGATTTTCTCAAAACAGAAATAAAATTTTGTTGAAGTTAAAGGAACAAAAAGTTCAAATCCACATATGGAAAGTAATCACAAAGTTACATATATAAACAGAAAACCTACTATAGTGGTGAAACACCCGTAAGAAACAGAAAAAAATTGTGCACTGGTACTTTCTGCCCAATAGTTCTAAGGTTCTCAGAGTTCCAGAAAGAGAAACATAGCATATGGAAACCCTCATATTTACTGTTATTCAGGATTTAGGGAAAAAAAAAAAAAGAACTTCCATTTGAGCATAATTCCAGCAGATTTCAATTGCTTTTATACTCCTACTTCATTCAGTTCTTTTCTTCATGCCATTTATAGTATAAGATATTCTCATATCGCAAGGTCTGAAGAATTATTTTCTATATATATTTATTTTGCAGTTTAGGTAAAGTTCCTCATAAGAAACAGAAAATAACTGAAGTTATATAATTGGTTAAAAAACATAGTGGTATAACACTAATGAAAAAGCAAGTTTTGAGCAGTCTTACAGTTCAGTGTTGGGAATCACAGATACAAATAATCTTGATTTTCTACCAGATTCAAATTCGAAATGGCTGTATTTCTTAAACTTGCATAAATAAGACAAAATTGAATACCTCATGCTTAGCAAAGATAACAAAACAATAAGCTTTTATTTCCTGTTATTCTCAACAGCTCACTACTGTCTTCCATAAAAGTTTCAATAGATCTGACTACTCAAACGGCTTAAATGTTAAACATTTTCAAATTTTAAATAACCATAATTTTGCTTTTTTTTTTTCCTTCTCTACTTCAGAATTGCAGGTTTCAGTTCAAGTTTCATATTTCTCAAAAAGATGAAAAGTAAAATGTAAACATTTTTGTGAATGCATTTATTTTCTGGAATTTTAATTTTGCTTCTGCATAGAAACTGATTACTAAGTTTGTTCCTTTATTTTGACACTGTTTTGAGCAAGCTTTTCAATTTGACATATTTTAAAAAATAATCATAGAATCATAGAATCATAGAATGGCCTAGGCTGGAAAGGACCTTAGAGATCATCTAGTCCAACCTCCCTGTCATGGGCAGGGACGCTATCTCTCGACTAGACCAGGCAACACACGGAAATATTGAAGAAATATTCCTAACAGTAAGTTATTACCATGAGTGAACTTAAAGTAAATTTCTGAAAAAATATCAAGCTATGACCAACCTTCTTGTAATTTTTAAGATGTCTTAAATATCTGTCTTACTGTTAATATGCTTACCTAACAGCTACACGCAATCATTTTTATGTAGTGATCATTAGTCTTGGAAAAAAATGCCCATGTGAAGTACCCATGGATTTCTCCAAATGTACTTGAGGTTTAGCCCATCCACAAATGAACAGCACTGACTCATATATAGACCCAAGAAAAAGGAGTAAAATAATTTAAATTTTTACAGAAGACAGAGTCCTTCAGTCAGAAAAGATCAGTACAGAATTATTCATATGATTGCATATCTTTCCTGCAGAACACAGTAGGTTTTTTCACCATTTCTTTTTGATAGCTAGGAATTTCAGACCAGTGTAAAGGTTTCATAAAAGACACTGTTAAACACTGTTGAAGATAATATTCTAACTCAATTTACAGACTACATGAGTAGCAAACAGTTTATTTGGCTGAACACTAGATAATAGAGCAGGTTATCTAATGCCAAAACTCGTGTTTTAATACATATGTCTGTCCCTTGTTCCTTCTCACCTTTAAAAGATATTATTGTTCATGAGAATCTTGCATCAAAACAGAGACCAAATTGATGAAAATGGGGGACAGATTTCCATACTCTTACCAGCTGGCCAGAAACTATTGTTTTCTAGTAATCCATTTTGAGGAACTGTAGTTTCAGTTAAAAAATTAGAACATAAAATTTCTTCCATGTTAGTTTGTCTGGCACCATGAAGTTGCTAAACTTACAAAGTCAAAGTCAAATATGGCAACTTAGCCCAAGATCTAAATGTAAGAAAATGTTATTGCTAATAGTAATATCTTCTCTATTGTTACATTTTCATGGCTGTAAGTATATGTTTTCAAGATAGCTTATTTTTATTTCAAATGGCAAAATCTTTTGAAGTGACAGAAAAGAGCTCTTAATTTTTATCTACACAAGTATGGCTTTTTAGAATAAATTTTAGAAAAAGTATCTAATGATGCTGTTCACCATAAAGGTTATGATAGGAGGTACTATCTTTAATAGGAAGACTAGTTGTTCTTGGAGTACCCATCCTTAAGCCAGAAGACAGGAATGGGGAGCAGAATGAAGGTCCCAGAATCCAAGGGAAGATGGTTAGTGACCCGATACTCTATTTAGACACATGCAAGTCTATAGGACTGGATGGCATCCACCTATCATAGTACTGAGGGAGCTGGTGAAGTGCTCACCCAATCCCACCTAATCGTAGAGATCCCCATTGACTGGAAATTAGCAAAAATGATGCCCATCTACAAGAAGGACCAGAAGGACAATCCAGGGGACTACAGACCTGTCAGTCTGACCTCAGCGATGGGCAAAGTTATGGAGCTAAGCATCTTCAGTACCATCACATGGTACATGCAGGACAACCGGTGATAAGGCCCACTCATAGATTCATGAAAAGCAGGTCCTGTTTGTCTGCTTGGATCTCCTTCTATGACAAGGTAACCTGCCTAGTGGATGAGGAAAAGCTATGGATGTTGTTTGCCTAGAGTTTAGAAAAGCCTTTAGTGTCATTTCCTGTGGCATTCTCCAGGAGAAACTGGCAGCTCATGGTGTTGATGGGAATACTCTTTGCTGTGTGAAAAACTGGTTGGTTGGCTGAGCCCAATGTGTGGTGGTGAATGGAGTTAAATTTGGTTGGTGGCCAGTCACAGGTGGTGTTCTACAGGGCTCAGTATTTGGGTCAGTTCCATTTAATACTTTTGTCAATTATCTGGATGAGGGGATTGAATGCATAGTCAGTAAATTTTCACATTGCAGCAAGACGAGTGGAGCTGTTGATTTGCTTGAGGGTGGGAAGGCTCTACAGAGGGATCTGCACAAACTGGATTGATGACCTGAGGCCAGTTCTATGAGGTTCAACAAGGAAAAGGGCTAAAACCTGCACTTAGGTGAC
>NW_009714353.1:0-15861 GCF_000703405.1 Apaloderma vittatum | reverse complement strand
GGGAAAGGGTGCCTGGGAAGCTGCCTGGCAGAAAAGGAGCTGGGAATACTGGTCAGAAGCCAGCTGAACACAAGCCAGCAGTGTGCACAGGTGGCCAAGGCCCAGCAGTGTGCCTAGGTGGCCACGGCCAACAGCATCCTGGCCTGTATTAGAAATAGTGTGGCCAGCAGGACCAGGGAAGTGATTGTCCCTCTGTACTTGGTCCTCATGAAGATGCATCTTAAATACTGGAGTGACAGAGGCTGTAGCAAGATGAGATCAGTCTCTTCTCCCAATAACAACTGACAGGGCAAGAGTTGCACCAGGGGAGGTTTAAAGTCAACATTCAGAAAATTTTGTTCATCAAAAGGATTTTCCAGCATTGGAAAAAACATCAGATTTCAATATTTATTATCGCAGTACTCCTGGACATGTAAGAGATTTTTATTTTTTTTTAAATTTACACAACTGTAATCTTGCTATAAAAGCTTTCTAATACTGAAAAAAACCCCTGTTTTTGGCTTCACTTTAATAAAATTTTCTCATACAGAGTTGTTTCATTTCTCTTTGGGACTCAGATGATTGGCTACAATTGGATAGTTCTTCTAAAATGTGTGAAAGAATAACCAAATAAGAGCTTTGAATACTTCCTAATACGGATCAAAAGAGTTTTTGCTCAGTGAAATAACTTTTTCTCCATCCAATGAATCTGCCCACATTTGGAGGAACTTTTAGGTTTTTAAGATTTTTAGAGGTTTTTAAAAAGACCCTCTAATGTGAACACACTTGTCTGAATGTTGAACACTGGCATTTTTTTCTGTTTTCTTTGTAACTGGAAGCATCTGAGAATAGAGCTTAGATTTTTCTAATGTGATACAGCTAGATTTTTTTTTTTTTCATTCAAAGGGCCAGGATTCACTCAGTAAAGTGGAGAAGGAAGGAAGAAGAACCTGTTTTGTTTATGTTAGATTTTCTTGGTTTTGCAGACAGCATTCTCCTAGGGATTTAATATGACCTCTTCAGAACTAAGCATCTCAGACCACAGTTTTCCTGAAAGTGTTTGAGACATTAATTCACATGCAAATGAGCCTAGATGCAAGACTAAGCTACTCATGTAATACTTTCTGTGTGATGAAATCACAAAACACAATCTCAGTCTTCCCTTAAGTACTATAGCAAACAAGATATAGAATAGATATTAAAGCAGTAATTTCCTTTTCTCAGAATCCTGATTTTCTTTAAAATAATTTATCTCACATCAGAGAATATAGTCCTAAATAAGTCTACTAACAAGACAGAAAATCTTAAGTATAATCTGTTAATATATCATTAATAAAAATTAACTAATATCACCAGGGCTCTCTTTCATAATGTGATATGCATCTTTTTGGAAGGACTTCAGAAGATCTTACCCTCGGTAGCCAAACAGTTTTTCACTTTTCAGCTCTTTAACTGGGTGTCGCTACACCTTCGGACTGAGTAAAACAACAGCTACCTTGATTTAAGTTCCTTTATACACTGGCATGAGGAACACTTACTTTTTACTGACTCAATGCTTTAACAGTTTCTAGGACATTCGCTGTCAATCCTGGTAGAAGTGTCTCAGAAGTCTGCATCAGGAATTGGTTTACAGCTACATGGAGTCATATGGGGACTAGAGTATATCTACAGCCCATGCAGAGGGCCAGAGTTTCCTCAGACTAAATTATTGTATTAATTCCTCCTTCTTTCAGGAAATGGACATATTATAGTCAGACATTGTTTTTGTGGTACAAAAACGCCTGAAAGTCAATAGTTTAGCTATTGACCCAGTTACTGAAAGCCACAGATCATTTTATCTCTACATAAGTATTTTTTTCAGGTTCTACAGTTAGGGAACATTTTTTCCAGTCAGGAAAGATAGATTTTATATCATGCTTTGTTTGCTTTGTTAGGAAACTCAACAGTGTCTCTGCAACACTACGTTCCAGTTTCCTATACTGAAAATGAGAGAAGGAGAGACGGAAACGTCTAGTGGTAGAATATAAAAATCCTGTATCTGACTTCTGGTATACTGAAGATCTTTAGCTTCCAGTGAAGCGCAATGTGCAACACACCTGTGAAAATCTGTTTTAAGTCATCTATCAACAGTTCAGGAATGAAATGGAGGGTCTGTTTAGTGAAAAAACAAACAAACAAACAACTGCAACAATCTTATGAAAAATAATCATATAATTCTGAAGCCTCAGATCATGAGCTATTAAGTTTTACGATCTCATCATTGACGCTAAGTGATTTTTTTACTAGCTAGAAGTATCATCTATCCAACATAGAACTGTTTTTGCAAATCAGTTTCTTTCCTATTTCACTTGCAGTAAAGTTGTTTGTGTTGCATTTAATCTATTCAGATTTCTTAAAGTAAATAATCTAAGCATCCTAGATATATATATTTTGTATGCTTTGGCGTTGCCCAGTTATTTCTTTCAGGTTCATGTTACAGGGATTAAACACTTACTAGTTTTAATATTTTTTTCCAATTTCCTTATCTTTTTTTCTAAAAAAATCTTAATACTGGGGTTGTCCGAGGTACTTTGTGAGGTTTACATTCCACCTTTTTCTGTAGATGTCAGTAACTCTTAGGACTTTCTATATTTGCTACCAAAACCTTGCTATACCAACCAAATACAAACTCTTTGGACAAAAGTAAGGGAGAGACAAAGCCAATGAAAAGTATATTTAGTTTTCTTGGAAGAAGAAATATACATGACATTATGTTTAAATTATTGAATTTACTCTGATATTCATAAAACCTAACTTCCGTTTTGACGATGAAGTATCGTATGTAGAATACATTTTTAATGTTCCCCTCTGATGCAGTGACAAGTGACCCAAAGTCATTAATTACTCAATGCAAAAATAAGAAAGAAAAACACTGCTTCTCATATCTTTTGTCTTTAGACCTACGATTATTCATCAATACCATGGTGCTTCTCATAAAATACCAGAACAACACAAAATACAACCTCTGATTTTTTCTTTCCATATTGTTTGTTTGTCTGGTTTATCTGCTTTTATGAAGTAGATTTCAGCTGAACTGTTAAAACTTTTTCATGAAAATTTTTACTCAGTTTACAAACAAACTTTCAAGAACACAGGAGGACTGAAATGAAAGTAGGCTTTGTCCTCCATTCCAATACTATGTGAACTCTACCACTGTCTTCTACTGCATTTTCAGTCCTAAGGTGTTTCCTATGAAATCATACCAAAAATATACATCAATATAACCATCCAAAGACATCGTATGTCTTCACCATGTTAACATCTTTGTTGTTTGCACACCTTATATCAACATTCAAGATAAAAGAAAGGAAAAAATCCTTCTCATTTTCACAGACAAACTCTTTCATTTTCTTCTTTTTATTTTCTGATTTTTCTAGTCTTTTTTTTTTTAGGTCTAAAGACTTTAATGTTCTTCCCATCTTTTAACTGCTAATCAGAAGGGACCAAAAGTGTTTGAAAGAATTTTTGTTCATTCATACCACTCAGTTCCTCATACACTTTGCAAAAACAGATTTAAAAGCAAACTATGACATTCCTTAATATAAACAAGGCATCAGACAGGTAAACAACTCTACCTCTCTTCTGCAAGACAAAAGACCTTGTTTCTTTTTCATGAAGGTCCATGTTCTTTCCAAGGACAAGCATAAATTTGGTTTAGTTCATAGATCATAGAATAACTTGTACTATTCTATTTTCTACTTTCTATACAGCTTATTAATCTTAAAAAAAAAGTATGTTTTGAGAAACGGAAAGTCCCAAGATACATAGCAAGCCTAACACAGTCAGCATAATATTGATATTGACATCCGTATTTTATTCATAACTGAATGGAATGGTCAGGAAAAATAAGAACACTGAGTTTTTAGCATAGTGAGTATAAATCCACATTTCAGTGAATAATCTAATATGGCCAAAGCTTATCACCTCAAGTAGAACAATATGGACAAATTAATTTGGTTTGCTTGAGAGGTCAAAAGTGTGGTGATAAGAAAAAACCACAAAACAACAGCATTTCAGGAGTATGCCTGACTGACAATTGTATTCAACATCATTAACCACTTCTCAACCTGCTTAGCATACTTCAGCTTTTTTAAAAATAAAATCCACAACTGTAAACCCATAGAATTAGAAATAATTTTCATTTGCACTATTGAACATGCTTCATTTTGCTAGATGTTATATTTGCTGTGTGATTTGATTACATGAATATATTTTGGAAATTAATAAATAATAAATTATAAAAGATGGCTCAGATCATGTATATACATTACTAGTTTTCTGATGACGTTGGTATTCTTCCTAAAATGTCTTCAATATCCTTAACACAGTATCAGCCGAAGTATTATTAACATTTCTAATGTTTATGTAAATAACATAAAATTCTATGGAAAAGACTTTATGGTTACTATAACTTTTAAAAAAACCCTAAACAGTTACTTGTACATGCATGTACAACTGTACATGCTACCTCTTTGCAATTTAACAAGCAAGGATCCATAACAGCATCATAATCTTTCTTTAACTTTTACCTCAGTAATATGAGTCCAGGTAAATTCACTTTGTTTGCACTCAGAATTTTAAAAAGAACAAAATATTTTTTCTCATCATATTTTAGCTTAAAATAGCATATTTCAATTAGAACATCATATATAGCAAACTGCTAAAAGATACAAAGTCCAAACTGAAGATATCAGAAAATCAATATGCTGTGTACTACACTGGAGGACAGTGAAGGAACTGAATGTGTACTGACAACTGAAACAGCATTATCATTTCCATTTCCATCCACAGAGAGAGCTTCCAGGGCTTCAATTATAGTCATATTTGTTATTATTCTGTATCATCTGCAAGAGTGGAGTTCATCCTCTCCAGTAGCGGCAATGTTTTTCCTTTCCCTTTCAGTTTTATTTTTTTTAATTCACATCCCTCTATCCCAGACATAATCTAGTAAAATATCTCTGTAAAAAGAGATTTAAACCTTTCCCCCATTGGTATTATCCATATCTTCATACTCTATTTTGCAATGCTGCTTCCATCTCATGACTGCAAGTAGTTAACGAATGGGTTGCCTAATGTTATGTTTGCACAATATTTAATTATATTAGCACCTAGAAAAGAAGTGATGCATTTAACCTTAGCACATAAACCATGAATAGGAGATGATCTTTTCATTAACAGTTACACAGTAGAACACAGCTCAACTCAACAAATATTTCATATTTCAGTTTTCTATATATCGCATAACTATTGTTATTCCTTAACAAGATGCAGAAAATTGAGAAAAGTGAAGGTAACAATAATCGCAATGATTATTTTTAAGGAAATTGATTAGAAATTCCTGACAATAAAATGGGTAGTTCATATAAGATTCATCTGTCATATGTGGCCTCGAGGCATGTTTCTAGAAATGTAACAAAAGTAAAATAATACTTCATAAATATGAGGAAAAATCTCATACTCACACTCCTTCATATCTATGACTAAACACTAAAATCTAGTTTTTACTGTTCCCACAAAGAATATGCAATCCCTCAACTAAGAACTTAAATCACAAAAATCTACAAATACCTGATTCAGATACAGGATATTATGCACTTAACTTATGATCTGTTTTCTTAAAATTTTCCTGTCAGTAGTTCTAATAAGTAATAATAAATGCTGGGAAAGGAGCAAACAACTGCATGGACGATTAGATGATTAGTGCCATTGCTGTGGAATCCCATAAGGAATTCTCTGATGCCTTTCACAGCCTAAGCTGTCAGAGAGGTGAATGCGATAGTAAGACATACAAATATATAGAAACCATAACCTCTCTACTAAACAAAACAAAACTTCATCTAACAGGTAAAATTAAAACTTAGCTGTTTTTAATGGAAAATTCTGTGAGATACTGAAGGCTACACAAAAACTATATACTCAATTCTTTGTATTTTTCATAGCTGAAATGAGTCAAAGACGACAAATAGAGTTTCAATATGTCTACAGGACATAAATAAAATAATTGTGACCTTCACACAAGGCAATTTGCTGAAAGGGTTGCAAGTGAATTAATATATACAGGAAAGAAATAATTTGATAAAAGAGATACATATTGTTAAAATACATTAAATGCTATAAGTTAGAATGTTACATGGAACTTTTCTTATGGTTTGACTCAGTTCTGGAACTGAAAGGAATGTGGAATTCCAGCTGATTTCCATATACCTAACTGTAGAAAAAAATAGGGACAGAGTACCTGGAGGCACTTTAAAGAAGTTCTTGTCAGATATATTTTAATTATGGCTAGTGACCTTCAAAAAATTAGGCAACTTAAGAAGTACAAAAGAAAAATATATTAATAGATTTTTCAAACTATAGAACTGACCTCTTCGAAATCTTTACTAAATATAAGATTAGCAGTGCTGATATAACTGCTGAATCATTTATTTAAAACACACTGAAATATTCTTTTCACAGTTTAAATCTAGTAAATTTTATCCAAAAGAAGAAATATGCAATAAAGTTCATTTTAAACCTACTTACCTATGACCTTTAGAACAAGTGATAGCAAATTTCACTGTCTGGCAACAGAAAATGTAGATTTAAATGTGTTTAAACATCAGCCTACCAAAGAAAAAATAACTCTTTATTCAGCATGGAAATGCATGCTGATAAAAATTAAATACACATGCACTCGAGAAATACCATTAATTTCCATTTACAAAATGGTCCTAAAATACTTCAACAAGAAACTACACAGTATTAATATGTAAATTATTACTCGTGTTTGTTATTGCAAGATTCGTTTTATGAAAAATGAACCAAAAATATATTAAGCACAAGCTTCTAAAATTTTAGCAAATTCTGTGGCATCACCAAGGTACAATGTCCCCAAATTATGAAGATATGATTGTCACATGGAATCTTAGTCAACTAAGAAGTATGCATAGTGGAGATTTTATCAAAATACTGGTCAGGTCAGTATCAGTTGAAGGTGATATTGAAAAAGTAAGACATTCATGCTAAGAGGTATATGATCATTTTACTTCAAAAATTACAGAAATTTCATGCATACTCTCAAAAATATTCCTCTGCTTGGACAATTAACTATTATAAAGTTTGGCTAGATATAAAGATTCATCCTACATTTAAGCTATATTTGCCCTTTAAGAAACACATTTTAAGGACAGATTTCATTTTTTTCCCCGAAAAAATTCTCCAAACTCTAACAGTGTCTAGAAGTTAACGTCTAGCTATTATCTACAACTTTAACTACGTAAGTAGATGACAAGGTAGAGGTTATCCAGATTTCTGTGAATGCCCAGGCACGGGTTCACACTGCAGTGTGCAGTGTGCTATTGCAAACTGAGCAGCTCATGCAGGATCGTAGAGCAGGGTGTCAGATGCCGATTCCATGTTAGATCATACAGCACAAGAAATAACAGACATTTCTACTGTCGTTGTGGAACAGAGTTCCTACAGTAGTAGCATAAGGGCAGATTTTACTTCTTTAATAGCCTGATACATGAACTGGGACAAAAAGCAAGCATACAACAGTTCAATAAGTAAGATTTTAATAAAAATTCAGGGTTTTCTCTGTGGTTAACTTTAAACCTCAGGGATTATGCTAGGCCTAAACAAAATCACATATAAGAAAAATGCTTCCAAGTGAGGTCTGAAGTCCATTTCTGGAAGTATTTTTGCTACATCTAAGACAGTGGCTGGGGTAAACAAAGGGAAGCTGAAAGTGTCCTTGCTAGCTCAACAGGCCTTGAGCAAACTAAGCGTATCCCATTCTGTTTATGAAGATGAACTGTGTTCTTCAAAGACAGCTTGATTTCCTCAAGTCATCTGCAATATTCACAATCTGCCTCCTGCAGAAAATAGGGACAGTATTTTCCTATCCATAGCACACGTTTTCCCACATGCCATATGTCGTTTTCAGACAGAAATATGTGTTCGAGTACAAACTTCTCATGTTACTACGAGAACTATGTGATCTGTATCATATCACTCTACAACAGACAAAACCTGAGAGATAAAGAACTAAAACTTTTTTTTTAACTAGTTGTAATACTTTCTGCCGTGTTTTTGACAAAGCAGATATTATAATGTTATTGACTTTAAGACAATTAATAATCATAAATAATGTATAAAATCAGCATCTATTACAGTGAATTATTTTAAGGGAAAAACTCTGAGCCATCATATTTAGATTATAGATAATCAGAGGTCTAAAGAAAAATGCTACCTTTATGAAAATTTACTATTGTTAATTATAAAACCAATTCAAGATAATAGCATTGCCTTTGTCAGGACCTGTACATATCAGAAGTGCAAAGTCATGCTCAGGCCTTATAGCACAAATTTATTAACTAAACATGCACAGAAAGGCAGAAGTAGTGAATTGCCTACTTGCTGTTTCTCTTATGCTACCCAAGTACAGAAAGTTTTAGTTGCTTCTCAGGGGTTTTCTGATGACCATGATACAGCAGGTAACTGTCAGAAGAACAGTTCTGATCAAGGCTAGTCCCAAAATCCAACTCTAGTGCTAAGTTAATAGCAGTGTGAAATAATTAAATACCATCCTAACACACTGAAATTTCATTCCTAAAGCTCCTGTTAATCTAGGCAATTTAATGACCACAGTACTAACACACCCATTTAAATTATCCCATTAAATCTGGTAGAAAATTTATTTCTACATGTTGCTGAGCCGGCCTGTTTTCAAGGCATCTTGCTCTCCTTAGTTAAATATGATTTCTTTAACTGTGTGCATATAACTTTTTTGATATACATGTGAGCTGCTATAATATATGCGGTGACAATATACCTGTTATGACACTAATAATTTATCTAATCTTTATCCACAAAATTTATCTAGATTTTATCTAGAACAGTGCTCATGCTTTTAACTTTTTCTTCTTGTTTTCAGCTTACACTAAATATTCTGCGACGAGTTAACCTTGATGCATGCATTCATCTCTTCACCTGCTGTAAGTTATGCAGAGCATTAATCATTGTGACTGCTAAATTAGCCTTATTAGATTGCCATAGATTGCCATTTAAGTGTCTAAAAATAGCAGTGTGGTCAGAGCGCATTTTAGACAAAATTGGATATGGAATTCCAAAACTTTAAAAGATAGGTTCAGAAATCCCGATGTTTTAGATAAATATCAGAATGTCCTCATCATAAATGGATGCTTATGCATGCAACCAGTTTCAGTAAAGGTGCTGTACAAAAGACCCATGTATTTATTATACCTTACAAGCTTCCTTGCACCTCTGATTTTCTTCATACTGCATTTTTAATTTTGCCTTTAATCTCATTTTACCCAGGTTAGATTATTTTCCTCCTTTGTTTTCTTCTGTCTCTCCCCAAATCCTCCTGCATTTTTCTCCACTCAGCTGAGGGGATCAAGCGCTCCCTCAGTAAGTTTGCAGATGACAAGAAGCTGAGTGGAAGTGTTGATCTGCTTGAGGGCATGGAGGCTTTACAGAGGGATCTGGACAGGCTGAGTCGATAGGCCAAGGTCAATTGTATGAGATTCAACAAGATCAAGTGCCAGGTCTTGCCCATGGGTCACAACAACCTCAGGCAATGAGGAGTTGGAGATGAGTGACTGGAAAGTTATGCAGCAGAAAAGAATCTGGGGGTGTGAATGTGCACATGTACATATATCAAGACATTTTTTCGCTTGCAAAAAAGATAAAGAGGCCAGGTTTTGTGTCATTTCATAACATTTTTCCAGGTAACCAAAGAGCTTAAAAATGTTATTCAGTGTACTGTTTCTGAAAATTATAAAAGATAGTCAGCTGCAGTGGACCCAAAGAGGAAGAGCAAGAAATTAGATGTTACTAGAAATATTGAGAAGATTAACAGTACTGAGATGCTGGCATTATTATATCTCATTTGTTTTCAGTACCCACAATTTTCTATTTCTTAGAGTACTGTTAATATTTTCACCATGATGTCATGAAATTAGCAAAGAATTCTGATCTTAACCCTTGTGGTTACTTACATGTCACTGTGATCTGTGTATATGAAAAACAGCCTGGGATATGTTCCTTAATACTGCAGCAAGCTGAATAAAAATCACAGACTATTTTTAAAAGCACTATTCTACAAATAATTTTAAAATAAATTCATTTATGTAAATCACACACACACAATTCTTGGGCAGAAAATGAAAATATTCATTGAATAAATGATTAATTATGAATTATTCACATGTCTGTATTATCTTCACACCAAGTGAAATAACAGATTAAGAAAACATTTCAGATGTCTGAATTCAACAAATGTTTCAGTATCCAAGCGTTTTTCACTGAACCTTTCTTTCTTATCTTAAATGAGATTTTAAATTCTTCTTTGGACCCACCTTGGATGGGTCCAATGGAAGATAATAACGTCCACTTCCAGTGCCCATCTCTTACCCAGAAACATGCCAGCCACAAAACACAAAAACCTCACAACTTTATGTTACATTAAGCTGTGAAATAAGTAAATTTGCCATAATTATATTCAATGACAGAAAAATATTATTACAATAGATAGATAACACCATGTATTTGTGTTGTGTGGCAAAGTTTTGGTCGCAGGGTGACTACAAGGGTGGTCTCTGTCAGAAGCAGCTAGAAGCTTCCCAAAAGAGTCCAACAGAGCCAATGCCAACCAGCTCCAAGATACACTAGCTGCTGGCCAAGTCTGAATCCATCAGTAATGGTGGTAATGCCTCTATGACAACATATTTAAGAAGGGGAAATATTACTGCACCACAGCAACTGCAGCCAAAGAGAGAAGTGAGAATATGTGAGAGAAACAACTGCAGACACCAATGTCAGTGAAGGAGGTGAAGGAAGTTCTTCAGGAACCAGAGCAGAGATTCCTTTGCAGCCTGTGATGAAGACCATGGTGAGGCAGGCTGTCCCACTGCAGCCCATGGATGTTAACAGTGGAGCAGATGTCCACTTGCAGCCTGTGGAGGACCACACAGAACAGGTGGATGGCTGAGAGATGCTGGGACCCTGTGGGAAGCCCACGATGGAGCAAGCTCCTGCCAGGACCTGTGGAGACAGAAGCCCACACTAGAGCACTTTCTCTGGCAGGACTGTGACCCCATGGGGGACCCAGGCTGGAGTAGTCTGCTCCTGAAGGACTGCACCCCATGGGAGGGATCCATGCTGGAGCACTTAATGAAGAACTGCAGCTCATGGAAAAGAGAAGTTCATAAATAACTGTCTCCTGTGGGAAGGATCCCACGCTGGAGTAAGGGAAGACTGTGAGGAGTTTTCCCCCTGAGGAGGGAGTGGCAGATACAACTTCTAGTAAAATGATCACAGTTTCCATTCACTGTCTCCCTGTGCTGCTGGAGGGGGATGAGGCAGAGAAACTGGAAGTGAAGTTGAGCTTAGGAAGAAGGGAGGAGTGAAGGGAAGAAGCTTTAAAATTTATTTCTCCTTAGCCTACTCTGATTTGTTTAGTAATAAATTAAACTAATTTCTCAAACTGAGTCTGTTTTGCCTGTGAAGATAGTTGGTGAGTGATATCTCCCTGTCCTTCCTTGACCCAAGAGCCTTTCACTGCATTTCCTCTCCCTGGTCCGGCTGAGGAGAGGGAGAGACAGAGTAGCTTTGATGGGCACCCATCGTCTATCCAGAGTCAACCCACAACACATCATATGAATATGCACTATTATTCTGTGGAGGCTCCACACCTGGAGGCATTCAAGGTTAGGCTTGATGGGGCTCTGAGCATCCTGATCTAGTTAAAGATGCCCCTGCTTACTGTATAGGTGTTGGAGTAGATCAGCTACAAAGGTCCCTTCCAACCCATCACATTTTATGATTCTATGATTCTATGATTTATACTATCTCAAGGGCTCAGGAAAAAACTATTTGTGTTTTTAAAATACATATATGACTGATTCATTTTTAATATGATAATGGTGATATAAGAAAGAAAATGCAAAAATCTACAAAGGCTTATGTAATATTTTTCTGCATACTCTATAAAAGAAAGTAAATTTGATATATACTTAATGACTTACAAATTTTTAAAGGTGAAAGTCTTTAAATTATCATTTAAAACTAATATGACATAGTTCTTTTGTTTATGTGCCATTAAACTTTGAAGTGAACTTTCACTTTCAGATCCTGAGAATCACTAGAAAATTTACTTATGACCTGCACACATCTTGATAATCATTGGTTTTCATTATCCTTTTCCTGATTCCTATCCTTCTAGTCAGTGGCTTTGGGTTTTGCTTATTAGATTTGCATATTTAATGTTTTGGACAATAGTCATGCCATGAGTGCACCTATTTTGATTTTAACAAACCTTCCAGTAACAAAATATTTCAAAGACAGGACACTTTGATGCCAATAATACATTTTATAGTTTTGCAACACAGAATCAGTTTCTTTTTCAATATTTTTATTGGTTTGGGCTTAAAAAACACATTCTGCATAGGATGCAGAAGATTTTTTATCTGCATAATAAGGTAAAACATTGTTTGTCTTTTATGCTATTAACTTTTACATATCAGAATGAATTTTGTTGAACTCATCACCATCTGCCCTACCTTAATTTATAGATAAGGAGGTTATTTACTGCGACTGGCAAAAGTGACATGCCTGTGTGTGTATTGAAGTCACAGCACTTGGAGTTTGTACCTAAGGAAAACATAGTGATTGAATACCCATTTAAATTATCTGCTTGAGGCTGCAGAAGGAATCAATAGAAAATTGTTTGGTTTAGAAAGGAATTAACAGAAATCAAGCAGGTAACATATAGGTACAACCTTTTGCTTTTATGGCAAAACAGATTATAATCAAGAATGGAAACTCATTTTTTTTTAAAGGAGGAGGATCATAGTTTCCAGTAAACATGTGAAACCCTGAGACTGAGGAAGAGGCATCAGCTACGAGAAAACTGAAGTAACTCCACATTCGTGAATTGTACCATGTGACTATCACAGAACAATTGTGATTTGGCATTCCTTAAGCTGGAACTTTTAAGAGTGATGAGTAATTATACAGCATGGGAAGTTTCCAATAAACCCTAACATCCCAAATCCTTTATAAAGGAAGTTGAGAATACAGGTAGTAATGGATGCACAACAAACTATTCAACATTCGTGCAATTTTTTTACATACTATCAGAACACAGAATCATAGATTCACAGAATCATAGAATTGTATCAGCTGCAAGAGACCTAGAAGATCATTAAGTCCAGCCTATGTCCCAGTACTAACAACTTAACTAAATGATTCCCCCCAACGCAACATCCACCAGTCTCTTAGAATCATAGAATCATAGAATTGTAGAACCATAGAACAGTTTCAGCTGGAAGAGACCTTGAGGATCATCGAGTCCAGCCTTTGTCCCAGTTGTAACAACCTACTAAACTATGTCCCCCAATGCAACATCCAGTTTCTCTTAACACTTCCAGGGACAGTGACTCAACCACCTCCCTGGGCAGCCTGTTCCAATGCCTGACAACACTTTCAGTAAAGAAATTCTTCCTAATATCCAACCTAAACCTCCCCAGTACAATTTAAATCCATTTCCCCTTGTCCTATCACTCTCCTTTAGGGTGAATAGACTAACTCCCGCCTCTCTACATCCTCCCTTCAGGTAGTTATAGAGAGCAATGAGGTCTCCCCTCAATCTCCTCTTCTCTAGGCTAAACAGCCTCAGATCCCTCAGCCTTTCCTCATAAGGCTTATGTTCTAAGCCCTTTACCAGCTTGGTAGCTGCCACTCTACCCTCTCCAGCACCTCAGCGTTCCTCTTGTAGTGAAGGGCTCAAAACTGGACACAGTACTCGAGGTGAGGCTTCACCAAAGACGAGCACAGGGGAATGATCTCCCCCCTAATCCTACTGACAACACCATTCCTGACACAGTCCCGGATGCCGTTGGCCTTCCCGGCCACCTGGGCACACTGCTGGCTCATGTTCAGCTGGCTGTCCATCAACACCCCCAGGTCCCTCTCTGTCTGGCAGCTCTCCTGCCACTCCCTCCCAACCCGCCATTTGGTCTTATTGAATTTCATTGAGTTGGCTTTGGCCCCATGACCTAGCCTATACAGATCCCTCTGGAGAACCTCCCTACCCTCCAGCAGATCAATGCTTCCACCCAGCTTGGTGTTGTCTGCAAACTTACTGAGGGTGCGCTCCATCCCCTCATCCAAATAGTTGATGGAGCAGCCCCAGTACTGAGCCCTGGGGGACACCACTCATGACGGGTCACCAACTGGATTTATCTCTGTTGACCACAACGCTTTGGTCTCAGCCATCTAACCAGGTTTTCACCCAGAAAAGCGTATGCACCTCCAAGCCAAGAGTAGTTAATATCTCTAGGGGAATGCTGTGGGCAACAGTGTTGAATGTCTTACTAAAGTCAAGGTAGACAACATCCACAGCCTTTCCTTCATCCAGTAAGCTGGTCACCCTGTCACAGAAGGAGATCAGGTTTGTTAAACAGGACCTGCCCGTCACAAACTCATGCTGGCTGGGTCTGATCACCTGGTTGTCCTGCGTGCGTTCCATAATGGAACTCAGGATGATCTGCTCCATCAGCTTCCCTGGGACTGAAGTTAAACTGACAGGCCTGTCATTTCCCTGGTCATCCTTCCTTCCCTTCTTATAGATGTGTGTTATATTTGCTGACTTACAATGAGCTGAGACCTCTCCAGTCAGCCAGGAGATTGATAAATGATGGATAGTGGTCTGGAGAGAAACCCCGCTAGTACACCTAGTATGCTAGAGTGTCTCCCTACTACCTACATGTAGTAGTAGGTCCCTGACCATCTCCTTGTGAATTATGGGGGGCACATTTTCCTCCCGGTCCCATGCTCTTGGCTTAAAGGGCTGGCTTCCCTCAGTACAGGTGTTACACTAAAGACTGAGGCAAAGAAGGCATTAAGCACCTCAGACATATCCTTGTCTTTTGTTATTATATTTCCTTCTGGGTCTAGCAGGGGATGGAGGCTTTCTCTGTTCCTTCTTTTGTTATTAATTTATTTACAAAAACTTTTCTTACAGTCCTTTACTTTCAAAGCCAGATTAATTTTCACCTGGGCTTGGACCTTCTAATAATCTCCCTACATAACCTTATGTTGTCCTTATACTCACTATGAGTGGCTTGCCCTCTTTTCCAGAGGCCATTAACTCGTTTTTTCCCTGATCTTCAGCAAATGTGTGTCTATTCAGTCAGGCTGGTCTATTCTGCCAGCTTGTCCTAAGGCATTTAGGGATGGCCTGCTCCTTTGCCTTCAAGATTTCCTCCCTGAGTAGTGTCCAGTCTTCCTGGACTCCTATACCCTTCAGCAGTAGCTGTTAGAATTAAACTGCTTCTATGCAATTTTACAAGATAGACAAAATGAACTTCTACATTTAACTTCTGCTATGATAAATAAAGTGGAAAATAGACCATAGAATTTAAATATACATACAAAAATACACAGACATAAAGACATTTCTACACTGCAAATATTTATCTTTTAAAACAGATGTTACAAAAATGGCTAGAATTTCTCCAAATTTTAGCTAACATTGTATAGCTTTAGTTCCTATGTTTTGGGTATAAGTGTTAGAGAAAGATAAAATAAAACAGAAAATTGGGTCATAGTTGTGGAATAGCTAAATCATTATCTCTAAGGAAAAAAACCCACAAGACAACAAAGAAAACTAAAATCTGAATTTCTGTGTATTTCTCCCACCACATCAGAGATGAAATGGTCAACTTTTTATTGTTTTCTTCTTTAAAACTATTCTAATGAATGGCATTGTGATGCATTTCCCCATGAATTGTGTCACTCATGCTTTCACTGTGTCGTGGTTTGACCCTGGCCGGCAGC